>NW_026736461.1:0-69613 GCF_949786415.1 Peromyscus eremicus
TTTCCCAGTCTAAATGGAGTTAAATCACATGCAGTTTCTGGTCCTAGGCAAGAGTTGTTTTCTGGTGGGAAGAGTCACTATTGATCTCCCATTGTCATACACAGTGCAAATAGCTCTCACGTCTGCTCCCAGCAAGTACACTATTGTGCTCCATTGTCATACACAGGGCAAATAGCACGGGCGTCTGTTCCCAGCATGTAAAGTGTATTGGACTGAAGAGGATCTACTGTTCTTGTCAGTTTCCTAAGCAGAGTTGAACTAGATATGGCTGTGTGTGTAGGAAGCACAGGTCTTTTGTTCTGAGCAAGCTAACTTTTCTGGCCCTATAAGAAACACAGTAGAGTAGAAGAGTGCTCTTTTCTCAAAAAGCAGAGTGTGTTTCTTCTAAGGCGAGCTATGGTTTGTTTTCCCAGTCATAAATGGAGTTGAATCACATGCAGTTTCTGGTCCTACAGGCAAGAGTTGTTTTCTGGTGGGAAGAGTCACTATTGAGCTCCCAATGTCATACACAGAGCAAATAGCTCTCGCGTCTGCTCCAAGCAACTACAGTGTATTGGACTGAAGAGGAGCTACTGTTCTTGTCAGTTTCCTATGCAGAGTTGAACTAGATATGGCCCGTGTGTGTAGGAAGCACAGTTCTTTTGTTCTGAGCAAGCTCACTGTTCTGAACCTATAGGAAACACAGTAGAGTAGAAGAGTGCTCTTTTCTCAAAAGCAGAGTGTGTTTCTTCTAAGGCGAGCTATGGTTTGTTTCCCAGTCTAAATGGAGTTAAATCACATGCAGTTTCTGGTCCTAGGCAAGAGTTGTTTTCTGGTGGGAAGAGTCACTATTGATCTCCCATTGTCATACACAGTGCAAATAGCTCTCACGTCTGCTCCCAGCAAGTACACTATTGTGCTCCCATTGTCATACACAGGGCAAATAGCACGGGCGTCTGTTCCCAGCATGTAAAGTGTATTGGACTGAAGAGGATCTACTGTTCTTGTCAGTTTCCTAAGCAGAGTTGAACTAGATATGGCCGTGTGTGTAGGAAGCACAGGTCTTTTGTTCTGAGCAAGCTAACTTTTCTGGCCCTATAAGAAACACAGTAGAGTAGAAGAGTGCTCTTTTCTCAAAAGCAGAGTGTGTTTCTTCTAAGGCGAGCTATGGTTTGTTTCCCAGTCATAAATGGAGTTGAATCACATGCAGTTTCTGGTCCTACAGGCAAGAGTTGTTTTCTGGTGGGAAGAGTCACTATTGAGCTCCCAATGTCATACACAGAGCAAATAGCTCTCGCGTCTGCTCCCAGCAAGTACATTGTATTAAACAGAAGAGGAGCTACTGTTCTTGTCAGTTTCCTATGCAGAGTTGAACTAGATATGGCCCGTGTGTGTAGGAAGCACAGTTCTTTTGTTCTGAGCAAGCTGACTGTTCTGAAACTATAGCAAACACAGTAGAGTAGAAGAGTGCTCTTTTCTCAAAAGCAGAGTGTGTTTCTTGTAAGGCTAGCTAGTGTTTGTTTCCCAGTGAGAAATGAAGTTGAATCCCATGCATTTTCTGGTCCTACGAGCAAGAGTTGTTTTCTGGTAAGAAGAGTCACTATTGCGCTCCCATTGCCATACACAGTGCAAATAGCACTCGCGTCTGCTCATAGCAAGTACAGTGTATTGGACTGAAGAGGAGCTACCGTTCTTGTCAGTTTCCTAAGCAGAGTTGAACTAGATATGGCCCGTGTGTAGGAACCACAGTTCTTTTGTTCTGAGCAAGCTCACTGTTCTGGCCGTTTAGGAAACACAGTAGAGTAGAAGAATGCTCTTTTCTCAAAAGCAGAGTGTGTTTCTTCTAAGGCGAGCTATGGTTTGTTTCCCAGTTTTAAATAGAGTTGAATCACATGCAGTTTCTGGTCCTGCAGGCAAGAGTTGTTTTCTGGTGGGAAGAGTCACTATTGAGCTCCCATTGTCATACACAGTGCAAATAGCTCTCACGTCTGCTCCCAGCAAGTACATTGTATTAGACAGAAGTGGAGCTACTGTTCTTGTCAGTTTCCTATGCAGAGTTGAACTAGATATGGCCCGTGTGTTTAGGAAGCACAGTTCTTTTGTTCTGAGCAAGCTCACTGTTCTGAACCTATAGGAAACACAGTAGAGTAGAAGAGTGCTCTTTTCTCTAAAGCAGAGTGTGTTTCTTGTAAGGCTAGCTAGTGTTTGTTTCCCAGTCCTAAATGAAGTTGAATCACATGCAGTTTCTGGTCCTATGAGCAAGAGTTGCTTTCTGGTAAGAAGAGTCACTATTGCGCTCCCATTGCCATACACAGTGCAAATAGCACTCGCGTCTGCTCCTGGCAAGTACAGTGTATTGGACTGAAGAGGAGCTACTGTTCTTGTCAGTTTCCTAAGCAGAGTTGAACTAGATATGGCCCGTGTGTAGGAACCACAGTTCTTTTGTTCTGAGCAAGCTCACTGTTCTGAACCTATAGGAAACACAGTAGAGTAGAAGAGTGCTCTTTTCTCAAAAGCAGAGTGTGTTTCTTCTAAGGCGAGCTATGGTTTGTTTCCCAGTCCTAAATGGAGTTGAATCCCATGCAGTTTCTGGTCCTACAGGCAAGAGTTGTTTTCTGGTGGGAAGAGTCACTATTGAGCTCCCATTGTCATACACAGTTCAAATAGCTCTCACGTCTGCTCCCAGCAAGTACATTGTATTAGACAGAAGAGGAGCTACTGTTCTTGTCAGTTTCCTATGCAGAGTTGAACTAGATATGGCCCGTGTGTGTAGGAAGCACAGTTCTTTTGTTCTGAGCAAGCTCACTGTTCTGAACCTATAGGAAACACAGTAGAGTAGAAGAGTGCTCTTTTCTCAAAAGCAGAGTGTGTTTCTTGTAAGGCTAGCTAGTGTTTGTCTCACAGTGAGAAATGAAGTTGAATCCCATGCAGTTTCTTGTCCTACAAGCAAGAGTTGTTTTCTGGTAAGAAGAGTCACTATTGTGCTCCCATTGCAATACACAGTGCAAATAGCACTCGCGTCTGCTCCTAGCAAGTACAGTGTATTGGACTGAAGAGGAGCTACTGTTCTTGTCAGTTTCCTAAGCAGAGTTGAACTAGATATGGCCCGTGTGTAGGAAGCACAGTTCTTTTGTTCTGAGCAAGCTCAATGTTCTGGCCGTTTAGGAAACTCAGTAGAGTTGAAGAATGCTCTTTTCTCAAAAGCAGAGTGTGTTTCTTGTAAGGGGAGCTAGCGTTTGTTTCCCAGTCCTAAATGGAATTGACTCACATGCAGTTTCTGGTACTACGAGCAACAGTTGTTTTCTGGTAAGGAAAGTCACTATGGTGCTCCCTTTGTCATACACAGTGCAAATAGCACTTGCGTCTGCTCCCAGCAAGTACAGTGTATTGGACTGAAGAGGAGCTACTGTTCTTGTCAGTTTCCGAAGCAGAGTTGAACTAGATATGGCCCATGTGTGTGGGAAGCACAGTTCTTTTGTTCTGAGCAAGCTCACTGTTCGGACACCATAGGAAACACAGTAGAGTAGAAGAGTGCTATTTCTTAAAAGCAGAGTGTGTTTCTTGTAAGGCAAGCTAGCGTTTGTTTCCCAGTCCTAAATGGAGTTGAATCCCATGCAGTTTCTGGTCCTACAGGCAAGAGTTGTTTTCTGGTGGGAAGAGTCACTATTGAGCTCCCATTGTCATACACAGTGCAAATAGCTCTCACGTCTGCTCCCAGCAAGTACATTGTATTAGACAGAAGAGGAGCTACTGTTCTTGTCAGTTTCCTATGCAGAGTTGAACTAGATATGGCCCGTGTGTGTAGGAAGCACAGTTTTTTGTTCTGAGCAAGCTCACTGTTCTGAACCTATAGGAAACACAGTAGAGTAGAAGAGTGCTCTTTTCTCAAAAGCAGAGTGTGTTTCTTCTAAGGCGAGCTATGGTTTGTTTCCCAGTCCTAAATGGAGTTGAATCCCATGCAGTTTCTGATCCTACAGGCAAGAGTTGTTTTTTGGTGGGAAGAGTCACTATTGAGCTGCCATTGTCATACACAGTGCAAAAAGCTCTCACGTCTGCTCCCAGCAAGTACATTTTATTAGACAGAAGTGGAGCTACTGTTCTTGTCAGTTTCCTATGCAGAGTTGAACTAGATATGGCCCGTGTGTGTAGGAAGCACAGTTCTTTTGTTCTGAGCAAGCTCACTGTTCTGAACCTATAGGAAACACAGTAGAGTAGAAGAGTGCTCTTTTCTCAAAAGCAGAGTGTGTTTCTTGTAAGGCTAACTAGAGTTTGTTTCCCAGTGAGAAATGAAGTTGAATCCCATGCAGTTTCTTGTCCTACGAGCAAGAGTTGTTTTCTGGTAAGAAGAGTCACTATTGCGCTCCCATTGCCATACACAGTGCAAATAGCACTCGTGTCTGCTCCTAGCAAGTACAGTGTATTGGACTGAAGAGGAGCTACTGTTCTTGTCAGTTTCCTAAGCAGAGTTAAACTAGATATGGCCCGTGTGTAGGAAGCACAGTTCTTTTGTTCTGAGCAAGCTCACTGTTCTCTCCGTTTAGGAAACACAGTAGAGTAGAAGAATGCTCTTTTCTCAAAAGCAGAGTGTGTTTCTTGTAAGGGGAGCTAGCGTTTGTTTCCCAGTCCTAAATGGAATTGAATCACATGCAGTTTCTGGTACTACGAGCAACAGTTGTTTTCTGGTAAGGAAAGTCACTATGGTGCTCCCTTTGCCATACACAGTGCAAATAGCACTTGCGTCTGCTCCCAGCAAGTACAGTGTATTGGACTGAAGAGGAGCTACTGTTCTTGTCAGTTTCCGAAGCAGAGTTGAACTAGATATGGCCCATGTGTGTGGGAAGCACAGTTCTTTTGTTCTGAGCAAGCTCACTGTTCGGACACCATAGGAAACAAAGTAGAGTAGAAGAGTGCTCTTTTCTCAAAAGCAGAGTGTGTTTCTTGTAAGGCAAGCTAGCGTTTGTTTCCCAGTCCTAAATGGAGTTGAATCCCATGCAGTTTCTGGTCCTACAGGCAAGAGTTGTTTTCTGGTGGGAAGAGTCACTATTGAGCTCCCATTGTCATACACAGTGCAAATAGCTCTCACGTCTGCTCCCAGCAAGTACATTGAATTAGACAGAAGAGGAGCTACTGTTCATGTCAGTTTCCTATGCAGAGTTGAACTACATATGGCCCGTGTGTGTAGGAAGCACAGTTCTTTTGTTCTGAGCAAGCTCACTGTTCTGAACCTATAGGAAACACAGTAGAGTAGAAGAGTGCTCTTTTCTGAAAAGCAGAGTGTGTTTCTTCTAAGGCGAGCTATGGTTTGTTTCCCAGTCTAAATGGAGTTGAATCACATGCAATTTCGGGTCCTACAGGCAAGAGTTGTTTTCTGGTGGGAAGAGTCACTATTGAGCTCCCATTGTCATACACAGTGCAAATAGCTCTCACATCTGCTCCCAGCAAGTACATTGTATTAGACAGAAGAGGAGCTACTGTTCTTGTCAGTTTCCTATGCAGAGTTGAACTAGATATGGCCCATGTGTGTAGGAAGCACAGTTCTTTTGTTCTGAGCAAGCTCACTGTTCTGAACCTATAGGAAACACAATAGAGTAGAAGAGTGCTCTTTTCTCAAAAGCAGAGTGTGTTTCTTGTAAGGCTAGCTAGTGTTTGTTTCCCAGTGAGAAATGAAGTTGAATCCCATGCAGTTTCTGGTCCTATGAGCAAGAGTTGTTTTCTGGTAAGAAGAGTCACTATTGCGCTCCCATTGCCATACACAGTGCAAATTACACTCGCGTCTGCTCCTAGCAAGTACAGTGTATTGGACTGAAGAGGAGCTACTGTTCTTGTCAGTTTCCTAAGCAGAGTTGAACTAGATATGGCCCGTGTGTAGGAAGCACAGTTCTTTTGTTCTGAGCAAGCTCACTGTTCTGGCCGTTTAGGAAACACAGTAGAGTAGAAGAATGCCCTTTTCTCAAAAGCAGAGTGTGTTTCTTGTAAGGGGAGCTAGCGTTTGTTTCCCAGTCGTAAATGGAATTGAATCACATGCAGTTTCTGGTACTACGAGCAACAGTTGTTTTCTGGTAAGGAAAGTCACAATGATGCTCCCTTTGCCATACACAGTGCAAATAGCACTTGCGTCTGCTCCCAGCAAGTACAGTGTATTGGACTGAAGAGGAGCTACTGTTCTTGTCAGTTTCCAAAGCAGAGTTGAACTAGATATGGCCCATGTGTGTGGGAAGCACAGTTCTTTTGTTCTGAGCAAGCTCACTGTTCGGACACCATAGGAAACACAGTAGAGTAGAAGAGTGCTCTTTTCTCAAAAGCAGAGTGTGTTTCTTGTAAGGCAAGCTAGCGTTTGTTTCCCAGTCCTAAATGGAGTTGAATCCCATGCAGTTTCTGGTCCTACGAGCAAGAGTTGTTTTCTGGTAAGAAGAGTCACTATTGTGCTCCCATTGTCATACACAGGGCAAATAGCACGGGCATCTGTTCCCAGCACGTAAAGTGTATTGGACTGAAGAGGATCTACTGTTCTTGTCAGTTTCCTAAGCAGAGTTGAACTAGATATGGCCGTGTGTGTAGGAAGCACAGGTCTTTTGTTCTGAGCAAGCTAACTGTTCTGGCCCTATAAGAAACACAGTAGAGTAGAAGAGTGGTCTTTTCTCAAAAGCAGAGTGTGTTTCTTCTAAGGCGAGCTATGGTTTGTTTCCCAGTCCTAATGGAGTTGAATCCCATGCAGTTTCTGGTCCTATGAGCAAGAGTTGTTTTCTGGTAAGAAGAGTCACTATTGTGCTCCCATTGCCATACACAGTGCAAATAGCACTCGCGTCTGCTCCTAGCAAGTACAGTGTATTGGACTGAAGAGGAGCTACTGTTCTTGTCAGTTTCCTAAGCAGAGTTGAACTAGATATGGCCCGTGTGTGTAGGAAGTTCTTTTGTTCTGAGCAAGCTCACTGTTCTGGCCGTTTAGGAAACACAGTAGAGTAGAAGAATGCTCTTTTCTCAAAAGCAGAGTGTGTTTCTTGTAAGGGGAGCTAGCGTTTGTTTCCCAGTCCTAAATGGAATTGAATCACATGCAGTTTCTGGTACTACGAGCAACAGTTGTTTTCTGGTAAGGAAAGTCACTATGGTGCTCCCTTTGCCATACACAGTGCAAATAGCACTTGCGTCTGCTCCCAGCAAGTACATTGTATTGGACTGAAGAGGAGCTACTGTTCTTGACAGTTTCCGAAGCAGAGTTGAACTAGATATGGCCCATGTGTGTGGGAAGCACAGTTCTTTTGTTCTGAGCAAGCTCACTGTTCGGACAACATAGGAAACACAGTAGAGTAGAAGAATGCTCTTTTCTCAAAAGCAGAGTGTGTTTCTTGTAAGGGGAGCTAGCGTTTGTTTCCCAGTCCTAAATGGATTTGAATCCCATGCAGCTTCTGGTCCTACAGGCAAGAGTTGTTTTCTGGTGGGAAGAGTCACTATTGAGCTCCCATTGTCATACACAGTGCAAATAGCTCTCATGTCTGCTCCCAGCAAGTACATTGTATTAGACAGAAGAGGAGCTACTGTTCTTGTCAGTTTCTTATGCAGAGTTGAACTAGATATGGCCCGTGTGTGTATGAAGCACAGTTCTTTTGTTCTGAGCAAGCTCACTGTTCTGAAACTATAGGAAACACAGTAGAGTAGATGAGTGCTCTTTTCTCAAAAGCAGAGTGGGTTTCTTCTAAGGCGAGCTATGGTTTATTTCCCAGTCTAAATGGAGTTGAATCACATGCAGTTTCTGATACTACAGGCAAGAGTTGTTTTCTGGTGGGAAGAGTCACTATTGAGCTCCCATTGTCATAAACAGTGCAAATAGCTCTCACGTCTGCTCCCAGCAAGTACATTGTATTAGACAGAAGAGGAGCTACTGTTCTTGTCAGTTTCCTATGCAGAGTTGAACTAGATATGGCCCATGTGTGTAGGAAGCACAGTTCTTTTGTTCTGAGCAAGCTCATTGTTCTGAACCTATAGGAAACACAGTAGAGTAGAAGAGTGCTCTTTTCTCAAAAGCAGAGTGTGTTTCTTGTAAGGCTAGCTAGTGTTTGTTTCCCAGTGAGAAATGAAGTTGAATCCCATGCAGTTTCTGGTCCTACGAGCAAGAGTTGTTTTCTCATAAGAAGAGTCACTATTGTGCTCCCATTGCCATACACAGTGCAAATAGCACTCGCGTCTGCTCCTAGCAAGTACAGTGTATTGGACTGAAGAGGAGCTACTGTTCTTGTCAGTTTCCTAAGCAGAGTTGAACTAGATATGGCCCGTGTGTAGGAAGCACAGTTCTTTTGTTCTGAGCAAGCTCACTGTTCAGACACCATAGGAAACACAGTAGAGTAGAAGAGTGCTCTTTTCTCAAAAGCAGAGTGTGTTTCTTGTAAGGCAAGCTAGCGTTTGTTTCCCAGTCCTAAATGGAGTTGAATCCCATGCAGTTTCTGGTCCTACGAGCAAGAGTTGTTTTCTGGTAAGAAGAGTCACTATTGTGCTCCCATTGTCATACACAGGGCAAATAGCACGGGCATCTGTTCCCAGCACGTAAAGTGTATTGGACTGAAGAGGATCTACTGTTCTTGTCAGTTTCCTAAGCAGAGTTGAACTAGATATGGCCGTGTGTGTAGGAAGCACAGGTCTTTTGTTCTGAGCAAGCTAACTGTTCTGGCCCTATAAGAAACACAGTAGAGTAGAAGAGTGGTCTTTTCTCAAAAGCAGAGTGTGTTTCTTCTAAGGCGAGCTATGGTTTGTTTCCCAGTCCTAATGGAGTTGAATCCCATGCAGTTTCTGGTCCTATGAGCAAGAGTTGTTTTCTGGTAAGAAGAGTCACTATTGTGCTCCCATTGCCATACACAGTGCAAATAGCACTCGCGTCTGCTCCTAGCAAGTACAGTGTATTGGACTGAAGAGGAGCTACTGTTCTTGTCAGTTTCCTAAGCAGAGTTGAACTAGATATGGCCCGTGTGTGTAGGAAGTTCTTTTGTTCTGAGCAAGCTCACTGTTCTGGCCGTTTAGGAAACACAGTAGAGTAGAAGAATGCTCTTTTCTCAAAAGCAGAGTGTGTTTCTTGTAAGGGGAGCTAGCGTTTGTTTCCCAGTCCTAAATGGAATTGAATCACATGCAGTTTCTGGTACTACGAGCAACAGTTGTTTTCTGGTAAGGAAAGTCACTATGGTGCTCCCTTTGCCATACACAGTGCAAATAGCACTTGCGTCTGCTCCCAGCAAGTACATTGTATTGGACTGAAGAGGAGCTACTGTTCTTGACAGTTTCCGAAGCAGAGTTGAACTAGATATGGCCCATGTGTGTGGGAAGCACAGTTCTTTTGTTCTGAGCAAGCTCACTGTTCGGACAACATAGGAAACACAGTAGAGTAGAAGAATGCTCTTTTCTCAAAAGCAGAGTGTGTTTCTTGTAAGGGGAGCTAGCGTTTGTTTCCCAGTCCTAAATGGATTTGAATCCCATGCAGCTTCTGGTCCTACAGGCAAGAGTTGTTTTCTGGTGGGAAGAGTCACTATTGAGCTCCCATTGTCATACACAGTGCAAATAGCTCTCATGTCTGCTCCCAGCAAGTACATTGTATTAGACAGAAGAGGAGCTACTGTTCTTGTCAGTTTCTTATGCAGAGTTGAACTAGATATGGCCCGTGTGTGTATGAAGCACAGTTCTTTTGTTCTGAGCAAGCTCACTGTTCTGAAACTATAGGAAACACAGTAGAGTAGATGAGTGCTCTTTTCTCAAAAGCAGAGTGGGTTTCTTCTAAGGCGAGCTATGGTTTATTTCCCAGTCTAAATGGAGTTGAATCACATGCAGTTTCTGATACTACAGGCAAGAGTTGTTTTCTGGTGGGAAGAGTCACTATTGAGCTCCCATTGTCATAAACAGTGCAAATAGCTCTCACGTCTGCTCCCAGCAAGTACATTGTATTAGACAGAAGAGGAGCTACTGTTCTTGTCAGTTTCCTATGCAGAGTTGAACTAGATATGGCCCATGTGTGTAGGAAGCACAGTTCTTTTGTTCTGAGCAAGCTCATTGTTCTGAACCTATAGGAAACACAGTAGAGTAGAAGAGTGCTCTTTTCTCAAAAGCAGAGTGTGTTTCTTGTAAGGCTAGCTAGTGTTTGTTTCCCAGTGAGAAATGAAGTTGAATCCCATGCAGTTTCTGGTCCTACGAGCAAGAGTTGTTTTCTCATAAGAAGAGTCACTATTGTGCTCCCATTGCCATACACAGTGCAAATAGCACTCGCGTCTGCTCCTAGCAAGTACAGTGTATTGGACTGAAGAGGAGCTACTGTTCTTGTCAGTTTCCTAAGCAGAGTTGAACTAGATATGGCCCGTGTGTAGGAAGCACAGTTCTTTTGTTCTGAGCAAGCTCACTGTTCAGACACCATAGGAAACACAGTAGAGTAGAAGAGTGCTCTTTTCTCAAAAGCAGAGTGTGTTTCTTGTAAGGCAAGCTAGCGTTTGTTTCCCAGTCCTAAATGGAGTTGAATCCCACGCAGTTTCTGGTCCTACAGGCAAGAGTTGTTTTCAGGTGGGAAGAGTCACTATTGAGCTCCCATTGTCATACACAGTGCAAATAGCTCTCAAGTCTGCTCCAAGCAACTACAGAGTATTGGACTGAAGAGGAGCTACTGTTCTTGTCAGTTTCCTATGCAGAGTTGAACTAGATATGGCCCGTGTGTGTAGGAAGCACAGTTCTTTTGTTCTGAGCAAGCTCACTGTTCTGAACCTATAGGAAACACAGTAGAGTAGAAGAGTGCTCTTTTCTCAAAAGCAGAGTGTGTTTCTTCTAAGGCGAGCTATGGTTTGTTTCCCAGTCTAAATGAAGTTAAATCACATGCAGTTTCTGGTCCTAGGCAAGAGTTGTTTTCTGGTGGGAAGAGTCACTATTGATCTCCCATTGTCATACACAGTGCAAATAGCTCTCACGTCTGCTCCCAGCAAGTACACTATTGTGCTCCCATTGTCATACACAGGGCAAATAGCACGGGCGTCTGTTCCCAGCATGTAAAGTGTATTGGACTGAAGAGGATCTACTGTTCTTGTCAGTTTCCTAAGCAGAGTTGAACTAGATATGGCCGTGTGTGTAGGAAGCACAGGTCTTTTGTTCTGAGCAAGCTAACTTTTCTGGCCCTATAAGAAACACAGTAGAGTAGAAGAGTGCTCTTTTCTCAAAAGCAGAGTGTGTTTCTTCTAAGGCGAGCTATGGTTTGTTTCCCAGTCATAAATGGAGTTGAATCACATGCAGTTTCTGGTCCTACAGGCAAGAGTTGTTTTCTGGTGGGAAGAGTCACTATTGAGCTCCCAATGTCATACACAGAGCAAATAGCTCTCGCGTCTGCTCCCAGCAAGTACATTGTATTAAACAGAAGAGGAGCTACTGTTCTTGTCAGTTTCCTATGCAGAGTTGAACTAGATATGGCCCGTGTGTGTAGGAAGCACAGTTCTTTTGTTCTGAGCAAGCTGACTGTTCTGAAACTATAGCAAACACAGTAGAGTAGAAGAGTGCTCTTTTCTCAAAAGCAGAGTGTGTTTCTTGTAAGGCTAGCTAGTGTTTGTTTCCCAGTGAGAAATGAAGTTGAATCCCATGCATTTTCTGGTCCTACGAGCAAGAGTTGTTTTCTGGTAAGAAGAGTCACTATTGCGCTCCCATTGCCATACACAGTGCAAATAGCACTCGCGTCTGCTCATAACAAGTACAGTGTATTGGACTGAAGAGGAGCTACCGTTCTTGTCAGTTTCCTAAGCAGAGTTGAACTAGATATGGCCCGTGTGTAGGAACCACAGTTCTTTTGTTCTGAGCAAGCTCACTGTTCTGGCCGTTTAGGAAACACAGTAGAGTAGAAGAATGCTCTTTTCTCAAAAGCAGAGTGTGTTTCTTCTAAGGCGAGCTATGGTTTGTTTCCCAGTTTTAAATAGAGTTGAATCACATGCAGTTTCTGGTCCTGCAGGCAAGAGTTGTTTTCTGGTGGGAAGAGTCACTATTGAGCTCCCATTGTCATACACAGTGCAAATAGCTCTCACGTCTGCTCCCAGCAAGTACATTGTATTAGACAGAAGTGGAGCTACTGTTCTTGTCAGTTTCCTATGCAGAGTTGAACTAGATATGGCCCGTGTGTTTAGGAAGCACAGTTCTTTTGTTCTGAGCAAGCTCACTGTTCTGAACCTATAGGAAACACAGTAGAGTAGAAGAGTGCTCTTTTCTCTAAAGCAGAGTGTGTTTCTTGTAAGGCTAGCTAGTGTTTGTTTCCCAGTCCTAAATGAAGTTGAATCACATGCAGTTTCTGGTCCTATGAGCAAGAGTTGCTTTCTGGTAAGAAGAGTCACTATTGCGCTCCCATTGCCATACACAGTGCAAATAGCACTCGCGTCTGCTCCTAGCAAGTACAGTGTATTGGACTGAAGAGGAGCTACTGTTCTTGTCAGTTTCCTAAGCAGAGTTGAACTAGATATGGCCCGTGTGTAGGAACCACAGTTCTTTTGTTCTGAGCAAGCTCACTGTTCTGAACCTATAGGAAACACAGTAGAGTAGAAGAGTGCTCTTTTCTCAAAAGCAGAGTGTGTTTCTTCTAAGGCGAGCTATGGTTTGTTTCCCAGTCCTAAATGGAGTTGAATCCCATGCAGTTTCTGGTCCTACAGGCAAGAGTTGTTTTCTGGTGGGAAGAGTCACTATTGAGCTCCCATTGTCATACACAGTTCAAATAGCTCTCACGTCTGCTCCCTGCAAGTACATTGTATTAGACAGAAGAGGAGCTACTGTTCTTGTCAGTTTCCTATGCAGAGTTGAACTAGATATGGCCCGTGTGTGTAGGAAGCACAGTTCTTTTGTTCTGAGCAAGCTGACTGTTCTGAAACTATAGCAAACACAGTAGAGTAGAAGAGTGCTCTTTTCTCAAAAGCAGAGTGTGTTTCTTGTAAGGCTAGCTAGTGTTTGTTTCCCAGTGAGAAATGAAGTTGAATCCCATGCATTTTCTGGTCCTACGAGCAAGAGTTGTTTTCTGGTAAGAAGAGTCACTATTGCGCTCCCATTGCCATACACAGTGCAAATAGCACTCGCGTCTGCTCATAGCAAGTACAGTGTATTGGACTGAAGAGGAGCTACCGTTCTTGTCAGTTTCCTAAGCAGAGTTGAACTAGATATGGCCCGTGTGTAGGAACCACAGTTCTTTTGTTCTGAGCAAGCTCACTGTTCTGGCCGTTTAGGAAACACAGTAGAGTAGAAGAATGCTCTTTTCTCAAAAGCAGAGTGTGTTTCTTCTAAGGCGAGCTATGGTTTGTTTCCCAGTTTTAAATAGAGTTGAATCACATGCAGTTTCTGGTCCTGCAGGCAAGAGTTGTTTTCTGGTGGGAAGAGTCACTATTGAGCTCCCATTGTCATACACAGTGCAAATAGCTCTCACGTCTGCTCCCAGCAAGTACATTGTATTAGACAGAAGTGGAGCTACTGTTCTTGTCAGTTTCCTATGCAGAGTTGAACTAGATATGGCCCGTGTGTTTAGGAAGCACAGTTCTTTTGTTCTGAGCAAGCTCACTGTTCTGAACCTATAGGAAACACAGTAGAGTAGAAGAGTGCTCTTTTCTCTAAAGCAGAGTGTGTTTCTTGTAAGGCTAGCTAGTGTTTGTTTCCCAGTCCTAAATGAAGTTGAATCACATGCAGTTTCTGGTCCTATGAGCAAGAGTTGCTTTCTGGTAAGAAGAGTCACTATTGCGCTCCCATTGCCATACACAGTGCAAATAGCACTCGCGTCTGCTCCCAGCAAGTACAGTGTATTGGACTGAAGAGGAGCTACTGTTCTTGTCAGTTTCCGAAGCAGAGTTGAACTAGATATGGCCCATGTGTGTGGGAAGCACAGTTCTTTTGTTCTGAGCAAGCTCACTGTTCGGACACCATAGGAAACAAAGTAGAGTAGAAGAGTGCTCTTTTCTCAAAAGCAGAGTGTGTTTCTTGTAAGGCAAGCTAGCGTTTGTTTCCCAGTCCTAAATGGAGTTGAATCCCATGCAGTTTCTGGTCCTACAGGCAAGAGTTGTTTTCTGGTGGGAAGAGTCACTATTGAGCTCCCATTGTCATACACAGTGCAAATAGCTCTCACGTCTGCTCCCAGCAAGTACATTGAATTAGACAGAAGAGGAGCTACTGTTCATGTCAGTTTCCTATGCAGAGTTGAACTACATATGGCCCGTGTGTGTAGGAAGCACAGTTCTTTTGTTCTGAGCAAGCTCACTGTTCTGAACCTATAGGAAACACAGTAGAGTAGAAGAGTGCTCTTTTCTGAAAAGCAGAGTGTGTTTCTTCTAAGGCGAGCTATGGTTTGTTTCCCAGTCTAAATGGAGTTGAATCACATGCAATTTCGGGTCCTACAGGCAAGAGTTGTTTTCTGGTGGGAAGAGTCACTATTGAGCTCCCATTGTCATACACAGTGCAAATAGCTCTCACATCTGCTCCCAGCAAGTACATTGTATTAGACAGAAGAGGAGCTACTGTTCTTGTCAGTTTCCTATGCAGAGTTGAACTAGATATGGCCCATGTGTGTAGGAAGCACAGTTCTTTTGTTCTGAGCAAGCTCACTGTTCTGAACCTATAGGAAACACAATAGAGTAGAAGAGTGCTCTTTTCTCAAAAGCAGAGTGTGTTTCTTGTAAGGCTAGCTAGTGTTTGTTTCCCAGTGAGAAATGAAGTTGAATCCCATGCAGTTTCTGGTCCTATGAGCAAGAGTTGTTTTCTGGTAAGAAGAGTCACTATTGCGCTCCCATTGCCATACACAGTGCAAATTACACTCGCGTCTGCTCCTAGCAAGTACAGTGTATTGGACTGAAGAGGAGCTACTGTTCTTGTCAGTTTCCTAAGCAGAGTTGAACTAGATATGGCCCGTGTGTAGGAAGCACAGTTCTTTTGTTCTGAGCAAGCTCACTGTTCTGGCCGTTTAGGAAACACAGTAGAGTAGAAGAATGCCCTTTTCTCAAAAGCAGAGTGTGTTTCTTGTAAGGGGAGCTAGCGTTTGTTTCCCAGTCGTAAATGGAATTGAATCACATGCAGTTTCTGGTACTACGAGCAACAGTTGTTTTCTGGTAAGGAAAGTCACAATGATGCTCCCTTTGCCATACACAGTGCAAATAGCACTTGCGTCTGCTCCCAGCAAGTACAGTGTATTGGACTGAAGAGGAGCTACTGTTCTTGTCAGTTTCCAAAGCAGAGTTGAACTAGATATGGCCCATGTGTGTGGGAAGCACAGTTCTTTTGTTCTGAGCAAGCTCACTGTTCGGACACCATAGGAAACACAGTAGAGTAGAAGAGTGCTCTTTTCTCAAAAGCAGAGTGTGTTTCTTGTAAGGCAAGCTAGCGTTTGTTTCCCAGTCCTAAATGGAGTTGAATCCCATGCAGTTTCTGGTCCTACGAGCAAGAGTTGTTTTCTGGTAAGAAGAGTCACTATTGTGCTCCCATTGTCATACACAGGGCAAATAGCACGGGCATCTGTTCCCAGCACGTAAAGTGTATTGGACTGAAGAGGATCTACTGTTCTTGTCAGTTTCCTAAGCAGAGTTGAACTAGATATGGCCGTGTGTGTAGGAAGCACAGGTCTTTTGTTCTGAGCAAGCTAACTGTTCTGGCCCTATAAGAAACACAGTAGAGTAGAAGAGTGGTCTTTTCTCAAAAGCAGAGTGTGTTTCTTCTAAGGCGAGCTATGGTTTGTTTCCCAGTCCTAATGGAGTTGAATCCCATGCAGTTTCTGGTCCTATGAGCAAGAGTTGTTTTCTGGTAAGAAGAGTCACTATTGTGCTCCCATTGCCATACACAGTGCAAATAGCACTCGCGTCTGCTCCTAGCAAGTACAGTGTATTGGACTGAAGAGGAGCTACTGTTCTTGTCAGTTTCCTAAGCAGAGTTGAACTAGATATGGCCCGTGTGTGTAGGAAGTTCTTTTGTTCTGAGCAAGCTCACTGTTCTGGCCGTTTAGGAAACACAGTAGAGTAGAAGAATGCTCTTTTCTCAAAAGCAGAGTGTGTTTCTTGTAAGGGGAGCTAGCGTTTGTTTCCCAGTCCTAAATGGAATTGAATCACATGCAGTTTCTGGTACTACGAGCAACAGTTGTTTTCTGGTAAGGAAAGTCACTATGGTGCTCCCTTTGCCATACACAGTGCAAATAGCACTTGCGTCTGCTCCCAGCAAGTACATTGTATTGGACTGAAGAGGAGCTACTGTTCTTGACAGTTTCCGAAGCAGAGTTGAACTAGATATGGCCCATGTGTGTGGGAAGCACAGTTCTTTTGTTCTGAGCAAGCTCACTGTTCGGACAACATAGGAAACACAGTAGAGTAGAAGAATGCTCTTTTCTCAAAAGCAGAGTGTGTTTCTTGTAAGGGGAGCTAGCGTTTGTTTCCCAGTCCTAAATGGATTTGAATCCCATGCAGCTTCTGGTCCTACAGGCAAGAGTTGTTTTCTGGTGGGAAGAGTCACTATTGAGCTCCCATTGTCATACACAGTGCAAATAGCTCTCATGTCTGCTCCCAGCAAGTACATTGTATTAGACAGAAGAGGAGCTACTGTTCTTGTCAGTTTCTTATGCAGAGTTGAACTAGATATGGCCCGTGTGTGTATGAAGCACAGTTCTTTTGTTCTGAGCAAGCTCACTGTTCTGAAACTATAGGAAACACAGTAGAGTAGATGAGTGCTCTTTTCTCAAAAGCAGAGTGGGTTTCTTCTAAGGCGAGCTATGGTTTATTTCCCAGTCTAAATGGAGTTGAATCACATGCAGTTTCTGATACTACAGGCAAGAGTTGTTTTCTGGTGGGAAGAGTCACTATTGAGCTCCCATTGTCATAAACAGTGCAAATAGCTCTCACGTCTGCTCCCAGCAAGTACATTGTATTAGACAGAAGAGGAGCTACTGTTCTTGTCAGTTTCCTATGCAGAGTTGAACTAGATATGGCCCATGTGTGTAGGAAGCACAGTTCTTTTGTTCTGAGCAAGCTCATTGTTCTGAACCTATAGGAAACACAGTAGAGTAGAAGAGTGCTCTTTTCTCAAAAGCAGAGTGTGTTTCTTGTAAGGCTAGCTAGTGTTTGTTTCCCAGTGAGAAATGAAGTTGAATCCCATGCAGTTTCTGGTCCTACGAGCAAGAGTTGTTTTCTCATAAGAAGAGTCACTATTGTGCTCCCATTGCCATACACAGTGCAAATAGCACTCGCGTCTGCTCCTAGCAAGTACAGTGTATTGGACTGAAGAGGAGCTACTGTTCTTGTCAGTTTCCTAAGCAGAGTTGAACTAGATATGGCCCGTGTGTAGGAAGCACAGTTCTTTTGTTCTGAGCAAGCTCACTGTTCAGACACCATAGGAAACACAGTAGAGTAGAAGAGTGCTCTTTTCTCAAAAGCAGAGTGTGTTTCTTGTAAGGCAAGCTAGCGTTTGTTTCCCAGTCCTAAATGGAGTTGAATCCCACGCAGTTTCTGGTCCTACAGGCAAGAGTTGTTTTCAGGTGGGAAGAGTCACTATTGAGCTCCCATTGTCATACACAGTGCAAATAGCTCTCAAGTCTGCTCCAAGCAACTACAGAGTATTGGACTGAAGAGGAGCTACTGTTCTTGTCAGTTTCCTATGCAGAGTTGAACTAGATATGGCCCGTGTGTGTAGGAAGCACAGTTCTTTTGTTCTGAGCAAGCTCACTGTTCTGAACCTATAGGAAACACAGTAGAGTAGAAGAGTGCTCTTTTCTCAAAAGCAGAGTGTGTTTCTTCTAAGGCGAGCTATGGTTTGTTTCCCAGTCTAAATGAAGTTAAATCACATGCAGTTTCTGGTCCTAGGCAAGAGTTGTTTTCTGGTGGGAAGAGTCACTATTGATCTCCCATTGTCATACACAGTGCAAATAGCTCTCACGTCTGCTCCCAGCAAGTACACTATTGTGCTCCCATTGTCATACACAGGGCAAATAGCACGGGCGTCTGTTCCCAGCATGTAAAGTGTATTGGACTGAAGAGGATCTACTGTTCTTGTCAGTTTCCTAAGCAGAGTTGAACTAGATATGGCCGTGTGTGTAGGAAGCACAGGTCTTTTGTTCTGAGCAAGCTAACTTTTCTGGCCCTATAAGAAACACAGTAGAGTAGAAGAGTGCTCTTTTCTCAAAAGCAGAGTGTGTTTCTTCTAAGGCGAGCTATGGTTTGTTTCCCAGTCATAAATGGAGTTGAATCACATGCAGTTTCTGGTCCTACAGGCAAGAGTTGTTTTCTGGTGGGAAGAGTCACTATTGAGCTCCCAATGTCATACACAGAGCAAATAGCTCTCGCGTCTGCTCCCAGCAAGTACATTGTATTAAACAGAAGAGGAGCTACTGTTCTTGTCAGTTTCCTATGCAGAGTTGAACTAGATATGGCCCGTGTGTGTAGGAAGCACAGTTCTTTTGTTCTGAGCAAGCTGACTGTTCTGAAACTATAGCAAACACAGTAGAGTAGAAGAGTGCTCTTTTCTCAAAAGCAGAGTGTGTTTCTTGTAAGGCTAGCTAGTGTTTGTTTCCCAGTGAGAAATGAAGTTGAATCCCATGCATTTTCTGGTCCTACGAGCAAGAGTTGTTTTCTGGTAAGAAGAGTCACTATTGCGCTCCCATTGCCATACACAGTGCAAATAGCACTCGCGTCTGCTCATAACAAGTACAGTGTATTGGACTGAAGAGGAGCTACCGTTCTTGTCAGTTTCCTAAGCAGAGTTGAACTAGATATGGCCCGTGTGTAGGAACCACAGTTCTTTTGTTCTGAGCAAGCTCACTGTTCTGGCCGTTTAGGAAACACAGTAGAGTAGAAGAATGCTCTTTTCTCAAAAGCAGAGTGTGTTTCTTCTAAGGCGAGCTATGGTTTGTTTCCCAGTTTTAAATAGAGTTGAATCACATGCAGTTTCTGGTCCTGCAGGCAAGAGTTGTTTTCTGGTGGGAAGAGTCACTATTGAGCTCCCATTGTCATACACAGTGCAAATAGCTCTCACGTCTGCTCCCAGCAAGTACATTGTATTAGACAGAAGTGGAGCTACTGTTCTTGTCAGTTTCCTATGCAGAGTTGAACTAGATATGGCCCGTGTGTTTAGGAAGCACAGTTCTTTTGTTCTGAGCAAGCTCACTGTTCTGAACCTATAGGAAACACAGTAGAGTAGAAGAGTGCTCTTTTCTCTAAAGCAGAGTGTGTTTCTTGTAAGGCTAGCTAGTGTTTGTTTCCCAGTCCTAAATGAAGTTGAATCACATGCAGTTTCTGGTCCTATGAGCAAGAGTTGCTTTCTGGTAAGAAGAGTCACTATTGCGCTCCCATTGCCATACACAGTGCAAATAGCACTCGCGTCTGCTCCTAGCAAGTACAGTGTATTGGACTGAAGAGGAGCTACTGTTCTTGTCAGTTTCCTAAGCAGAGTTGAACTAGATATGGCCCGTGTGTAGGAACCACAGTTCTTTTGTTCTGAGCAAGCTCACTGTTCTGAACCTATAGGAAACACAGTAGAGTAGAAGAGTGCTCTTTTCTCAAAAGCAGAGTGTGTTTCTTCTAAGGCGAGCTATGGTTTGTTTCCCAGTCCTAAATGGAGTTGAATCCCATGCAGTTTCTGGTCCTACAGGCAAGAGTTGTTTTCTGGTGGGAAGAGTCACTATTGAGCTCCCATTGTCATACACAGTTCAAATAGCTCTCACGTCTGCTCCCTGCAAGTACATTGTATTAGACAGAAGAGGAGCTACTGTTCTTGTCAGTTTCCTATGCAGAGTTGAACTAGATATGGCCCGTGTGTGTAGGAAGCACAGTTCTTTTGTTCTGAGCAAGCTGACTGTTCTGAAACTATAGCAAACACAGTAGAGTAGAAGAGTGCTCTTTTCTCAAAAGCAGAGTGTGTTTCTTGTAAGGCTAGCTAGTGTTTGTTTCCCAGTGAGAAATGAAGTTGAATCCCATGCATTTTCTGGTCCTACGAGCAAGAGTTGTTTTCTGGTAAGAAGAGTCACTATTGCGCTCCCATTGCCATACACAGTGCAAATAGCACTCGCGTCTGCTCATAGCAAGTACAGTGTATTGGACTGAAGAGGAGCTACCGTTCTTGTCAGTTTCCTAAGCAGAGTTGAACTAGATATGGCCCGTGTGTAGGAACCACAGTTCTTTTGTTCTGAGCAAGCTCACTGTTCTGGCCGTTTAGGAAACACAGTAGAGTAGAAGAATGCTCTTTTCTCAAAAGCAGAGTGTGTTTCTTCTAAGGCGAGCTATGGTTTGTTTCCCAGTTTTAAATAGAGTTGAATCACATGCAGTTTCTGGTCCTGCAGGCAAGAGTTGTTTTCTGGTGGGAAGAGTCACTATTGAGCTCCCATTGTCATACACAGTGCAAATAGCTCTCACGTCTGCTCCCAGCAAGTACATTGTATTAGACAGAAGTGGAGCTACTGTTCTTGTCAGTTTCCTATGCAGAGTTGAACTAGATATGGCCCGTGTGTTTAGGAAGCACAGTTCTTTTGTTCTGAGCAAGCTCACTGTTCTGAACCTATAGGAAACACAGTAGAGTAGAAGAGTGCTCTTTTCTCTAAAGCAGAGTGTGTTTCTTGTAAGGCTAGCTAGTGTTTGTTTCCCAGTCCTAAATGAAGTTGAATCACATGCAGTTTCTGGTCCTATGAGCAAGAGTTGCTTTCTGGTAAGAAGAGTCACTATTGCGCTCCCATTGCCATACACAGTGCAAATAGCACTCGCGTCTGCTCCTAGCAAGTACAGTGTATTGGACTGAAGAGGAGCTACTGTTCTTGTCAGTTTCCTAAGCAGAGTTGAACTAGATATGGCCCGTGTGTAGGAACCACAGTTCTTTTGTTCTGAGCAAGCTCACTGTTCTGAACCTATAGGAAACACAGTAGAGTAGAAGAGTGCTCTTTTCTCAAAAGCAGAGTGTGTTTCTTCTAAGGCGAGCTATGGTTTGTTTCCCAGTCCTAAATGGAGTTGAATCCCATGCAGTTTCTGGTCCTACAGGCAAGAGTTGTTTTCTGGTGGGAAGAGTCACTATTGAGCTCCCATTGTCATACACAGTTCAAATAGCTCTCACGTCTGCTCCCTGCAAGTACATTGTATTAGACAGAAGAGGAGCTACTGTTCTTGTCAGTTTCCTATGCAGAGTTGAACTAGATATGGCCCGTGTGTGTAGGAAGCACAGTTCTTTTGTTCTGAGCAAGCTCACTGTTCTGAACCTATAGGAAACACAGTAGAGTAGAAGAGTGCTCTTTTCTCAAAAGCAGAGTGTGTTTCTTGTAAGGCTAGCTAGTGTTTGTCTCACAGTGAGAAATGAAGTTGAATCCCATGCAGTTTCTGGTCCTACAAGCAAGAGTTGTTTTCTGGTAAGAAGAGTCACTATTGTGCTCCCATTGCAATACACAGTGCAAATAGCACTCGCGTCTGCTCCTAGCAAGTACAGTGTATTGGACTGAAGAGGAGCTACTGTTCTTGTCAGTTTCCTAAGCAGAGTTGAACTAGATATGGCCCGTGTGTAGGAAGCACAGTTCTTTTGTTCTGAGCAAGCTCAATGTTCTGGCCGTTTAGGAAACTCAGTAGAGTTGAAGAATGCTCTTTTCTCAAAAGCAGAGTGTGTTTCTTGTAAGGGGAGCTAGCGTTTGTTTCCCAGTCCTAAATGGAATTGACTCACATGCAGTTTCTGGTACTACGAGCAACAGTTGTTTTCTGGTAAGGAAAGTCACTATGGTGCTCCCTTTGTCATACACAGTGCAAATAGCACTCGCGTCTGCTCCCAGCAAGTACAGTGTATTGGACTGAAGAGGAGCTACTGTTCTTGTCAGTTTCCGAAGCAGAGTTGAACTAGATATGGCCCATGTGTGTGGGAAGCACAGTTCTTTTGTTCTGAGCAAGCTCACTGTTCGGACACCATAGGAAACACAGTAGAGTAGAAGAGTGCTATTTCTTAAAAGCAGAGTGTGTTTCTTGTAAGGCAAGCTAGCGTTTGTTTCCCAGTCCTAAATGGAGTTGAATCACATGCAGTTTCTGGTCCTACAGGCAAGAGTTGTTTTCTGGTGGGAAGAGTCACTATTGAGCTCCCATTGTCATACACAGTGCAAATAGCTCTCACGTCTGCTCCCAGCAAGTACATTTTATTAGACAGAAGTGGAGCTACTGTTCTTGTCAGTTTCCTATGCAGAGTTGAACTAGATATGGCCCGTGTGTGTAGGAAGCACAGTTCTTTTGTTCTGAGCAAGCTCACTGTTCTGAACCTATAGGAAACACAGTAGAGTAGAAGAGTGCTCTTTTCTCAAAAGCAGAGTGTGTTTCTTGTAAGGCTAACTAGAGTTTGTTTCCCAGTGAGAAATGAAGTTGAATCCCATGCAGTTTCTTGTCCTACGAGCAAGAGTTCTTTTCTGGTAAGAGAGTCACTATTGCGCTCCCATTGCCATACACAGTGCAAATAGCACTCGCGTCTGCTCCTAGCAAGTACAGTGTATTGGACTGAAGAGGAGCTACTGTTCTTGTCAGTTTCCTAAGCAGAGTTGAACTAGATATGGCCCGTGTGTAGGAAGCACAGTTCTTTTGTTCTGAGCAAGCTCACTGTTCTCTCCGTTTAGGAAACACAGTAGAGTAGAAGAATGCTCTTTTCTCAAAAGCAGAGTGTGTTTCTTGTAAGGGGAGCTAGCGTTTGTTTCCCAGTCCTAAATGGAATTGAATCACATGCAGTTTCTGGTACTACGAGCAACAGTTGTTTTCTGGGAAGGAAAGTCACTATGGTGCTCCCTTTGCCATACACAGTGCAAATAGCACTTGCGTCTGCTCCCAGCAAGTACAGTGTATTGGACTGAAGAGGAGCTACTGTTCTTGTCAGTTTCCGAAGCAGAGTTGAACTAGATATGGCCCATGTGTGTGGGAAGCACAGTTCTTTTGTTCTGAGCAAGCTCACTGTTCGGACACCATAGGAAACAAAGTAGAGTAGAAGAGTGCTCTTTTCTCAAAAGCAGAGTGTGTTTCTTGTAAGGCAAGCTAGCGTTTGTTTCCCAGTCCTAAATGGAGTTGAATCCCATGCAGTTTCTGGTCCTACAGGCAAGAGTTGTTTTCTGGTGGGAAGAGTCACTATTGAGCTCCCATTGTCATACACAGTGCAAATAGCTCTCACGTCTGCTCCCAGCAAGTACATTGTATTAGACAGAAGAGGAGCTACTGTTCTTGTCAGTTTCCTATGCAGAGTTGAACTAGATATGGCCCGTGTGTGTAGGAAGCACAGTTCTTTTGTTCTGAGCAAGCTCACTGTTCTGAACCTATAGGAAACACAGTAGAGTAGAAGAGTGCTCTTTTCTGAAAAGCAGAGTGTGTTTCTTCTAAGGCGAGCTATGGTTTGTTTCCCAGTCTAAATGGAGTTGAATCACATGCAATTTCTGGTCCTACAGGCAAGAGTTGTTTTCTGGTGGGAAGAGTCACTATTGAGCTCCCATTGTCATACACAGTGCAAATAGCTCTCACATCTGCTCCCAGCAAGTACATTGTATTAGACAGAAGAGGAGCTACTGTTCTTGTCAGTTTCCTATGCAGAGTTGAACTAGATATGGCCCATGTGTGTAGGAAGCACAGTTCTTTTGTTCTGAGCAAGCTCACTGTTCTGAACCTATAGGAAACACAATAGAGTAGAAGAGTGCTCTTTTCTCAAAAGCAGAGTGTGTTTCTTGTAAGGCTAGCTAGTGTTTGTTTCCCAGTGAGAAATGAAGTTGAATCCCATGCAGTTTCTGGTCCTATGAGCAAGAGTTGTTTTCTGGTAAGAAGAGTCACTATTGCGCTCCCATTGCCATACACAGTGCAAATTACACTCGCGTCTGCTCCTAGCAAGTACAGTGTATTGGACTGAAGAGGAGCTACTGTTCTTGTCAGTTTCCTAAGCAGAGTTGAACTAGATATGGCCCGTGTGTAGGAAGCACAGTTCTTTTGTTCTGAGCAAGCTCACTGTTCTGGCCGTTTAGGAAACACAGTAGAGTAGAAGAATGCCCTTTTCTCAAAAGCAGAGTGTGTTTCTTGTAAGGGGAGCTAGCGTTTGTTTCCCAGTCATAAATGGAATTGAATCACATGCAGTTTCTGGTACTAGGAGCAACAGTTGTTTTCTGGTAAGGAAAGTCACAATGGTGCTCCCTTTGCCATACACAGTGCAAATAGCACTTGCGTCTGCTCCCAGCAAGGACAGTGTATTGGACTGAAGAGGAGCTACTGTTCTTGTCAGTTTCCAAAGCAGAGTTGAACTAGATATGGCCAATGTGTGTGGGAAGCACAGTTCTTTTGTTCTGAGCAAGCTCACTGTTCGGACACCATAGGAAACACAGTAGAGTAGAAGAGTGCTCTTTTCTCAAAAGCAGAGTGTGTTTCTTGTAAGGCAAGCTAGCGTTTGTTTCCCAGTCCTAAATGGAGTTGAATCCCATGCAGTTTCTGGTCCTACGAGCAAGAGTTGTTTTCTGGTAAGAAGAGTCACTATTGTGCTCCCATTGTCATACACAGGGCAAATAGCACGGGCATCTGTTCCCAGCACGTAAAGTGTATTGGACTGAAGAGGATCTACTGTTCTTGTCAGTTTCCTAAGCAGAGTTGAACTAGATATGTCCGTGTGTGTAGGAAGCACAGGTCTTTTGTTCTGAGCAAGCTAACTGTTCTGGCCCTATAAGAAACACAGTAGAGTAGAAGAGTGGTCTTTTCTCAAAAGCAGAGTGTGTTTCTTCTAAGGCGAGCTATGGTTTGTTTCCCAGTCCTAATGGAGTTGAATCACATGCAGTTTCTGGTCCTACAGGCAAGAGTTGTTTTCTGGTGGGAAGAGTCACTATTGAGCTCCCAATGTCATACACAGTGCAAATAGCTCTCGCGTCTGCTCCCAGCAAGTACATTGTATTAAATAGAAAAGGAGTTACTGTTCTTGTCAGTTTCCTATGCAGAGTTGAACTAGATATGGCCCGTGTGTGTAGGAAGCACAGTTCTTTTGTTCTGAGCAAGCTGACTGTTCTGAAACTATAGGAAACACAGTAGAGTAGAAGAGTGCTCTTTTCTCAAAAGCAGAGTGTGTTTCTTGTAAGGCTAGCTAGTGTTTGTTTCCCAGTGAGAAATGAAGTTGAATCCCATGCATTTTCTGGTCCTACGAGCAAGAGTTGTTTTCTGGTAAGAATAGTCACTATTGCGCTCCCATTGCCATACACAGTGCAAATAGCACTTGCGTCTGCTCATAGCAAGTACAGTGTATTGGACTGAAAAGGAGCTACTGTTCTTGTCAGTTTCCTAAGCAGAGTTGAACTAGATATGGCCCGTGTGTAGGAAGAACAGTTCTTTTGTTCTGAGCAAGCTCACTGTTCTGGGACTTTAGGAAACACAGTAGAGTAGAAGAATGCTCTTTTCTCAAAAGCAGAGTGTGTTTCTTCTAAGGCGAGCTATGGTTTGTTTCCCAGTCCTAAATGGAGTTGAATCACATGCAGTTTCTGGTCCTACAGGCAAGAGTTGTTTTCTGGTGGGAAGAGTCACTATTGAGCTCCCATTGTCATACACAGTGCAAATAGCTCTGACTTCTGCTCCCAGCAAGTACATTGTATTAGACAGAAGTGGAGCTACTGTTCTTGTCAGTTTCCTATGCAGAGTTGAACTAGATATGGCCCGTGTGTGTAGGAAGCACAGTTCTTTTGTTCTGAGCAAGCTCACTTTTCTGAACCTATAGGAAACACAGTAGAGTAGAAGAGTGCTCTTTTCTCAAAAGCAGAGTGTGTTTCTTTTAAGGCTAGCTAGTGTTTGTTTCCCCGTGAGAAATGAAGTTGTATCGCATGCAGTTTCTGGTCCTACGAGCAAGAGTTGTTTTCTGGTAAGAAGAGTCACTATTGCGCTCCCATTGCCGTACACAGTGCAAATAGCACTCATGTCTGCTCCTAGCAAGTACAGCGTATTGGACTGAAGAGGAGCTACTGTTCTTGTCAGTTTCCTAAGCAGAGTTGAACTAGATATGGCCCGTGTGTAGGAATCACAGTTCTTTTGTTCTGAGCAAGCTCACTGTTCTGGCCCTTTAGGAAACACAGTAGAGTAGAAGAATGCTCTTTTCTCAAGAGCAGAGTGTGTTTCTTCTAAGGCGAGCTATGGTTTGTTTCCCAGTCCTAAATGGAGTTGAATCACATGCAGTTTCTGGTCCTACAGGCAAGAGTTGTTTTCTGGTAAGAAGAGTCACTATTGCGCTCCCATTGCCATACACAGTGCAAATAGCACTCGCGTCTGCTCCTAGCAAGTACAGCGTATTGGACTGAAGAGGAGCTACTGTTCTTGTCAGTTTCCTAAGCAGAGTTGAACTAGATATGGCCCGTGTGTAGGAAGCACAGTTCTTTTGTTCTGAGCAAGCTCACTGTTCTGGCCCTTTAGGAAACACAGTAGAGTAGAAGAATGCTCTTTTCTCAAAAGCAGAGTGTGTTTCTTGTAAGGGGAGCTACCGTTTGTTTCCCAGTCCTAAATGTAATTGAATCACATGCAGTTTCTGGTACTACGAGCAACAGTTGTTTTCTGGTAAGGAAAGACACTATGGTGCTCCCTTTGCCATGCACAGTACAAATAGCACTTGCGTCTGCTCCCAGCAAGTACAGTGTATTGGACTGAAGAGGAGCTACTGTTCTTGTCAGTTTCCGAAACAGAGTTGAACTAGATATGGCCCATGTGTGTGGGAAGCACAGTTCTTTTGTTCTGAGCAAGCTCACTGTTCGGACACCATAGGAAACACAGTAGAGTAGAAGAGTGCTCTTTTCTCAAAAGCAGAGTGTGTTTCTTGTAAGGCAAGCTAGCGTTTGTTTCCCAGTCCTAAATGGAGTTGAATCCCATGCAGTTTCTGGTCCTACGAGCAAGAGTTGTTTTCTGGTAAGAAGAGTCACTATTGTGCTCCCATTGCCATACACAGGGCAAATAGCACGGCCGTCTGTTCCCAGCATGTAAAGTGTATTGGACTGAAGAGGATCTACTGTTCTTGTCAGTTTCCTAAGCAGAGTTGAACTAGATATGGCCGTGTGTGTAGGAGGCACAGGTCTTTTGTTCTGAGCAAGCTCACTGTTCTGGCCCTATAAGAAACACAGTAGAGAAGAAGAGTGCTCTTTTCTCAAAAGCAGAGTGTGTTTCTTCTAAGGCCAGCTATGGTTTGTTTCCCAGTCCTAAATGGAGTTGAATCACATGCAGTTTCTGGTCCTACAGGCAAGAGTTGTTTTCTGGTGGGAAGAGTCACTATTGAGCTCCCAATGTCATACACAGTGCAAATAGCTCTCGCGTCTGCTCCCAGCAAGTACATTGTATTAAACAGAAGAGGAGCTACTGTTCTTGTCAGTTTCCTATGCAGAGTTGAACTAGATATGGCCCATGTGTGTGGGAAGCACAGTTCTTTTGTTCTGAGCAAGCTCACTGTTCGGACACCATAGGAAACACAGTAGAGTAGAAGAGTGCTCTTTTCTCAAAAGCAGAGTGTGTTTCTTATAAGGCAAGCTAGCGTTTGTTTCCCAGTCCTAAATGGAGTTGAATCCCATGCAGTTTCTGGTCCTACAGGCAAGAGTTGTTTTCTGGTGGGAAGAGTCACTATTGAGCTCCCATTGTCATACACAGTGCAAATAGCTCTCACGTCTGCTCCCAGCAAGTACATTGTATTAGACAAAAGAGGAGCTACTGTTCTTGTCAGTTTCCTATGCAGAGTTGAACTAGATATGGCCCGTGTGTGTAGGAAGCACAGTTCTTTTTTTCTGAGCAAGCTCACTGTTCTGAACCTATAGGAAACAGTAGAGTAGAAGAGTGCTCTTTTCTCAAAATAAGAGTGTGTTTCTTCTAAGGCGAGCTATGGTTTGTTTCCCAGTCTAAATGGAGTTGAATCACATGCAGTTTCTGGTCATACAGGCAAGAGTTGTTTTTGGTGGGAAGAGTCACTATTGAGCTCCCATTGTCATACACAGTGCAAATAGCTCTCACGTCTGCTCCCAGCAAGTACATTGTATTAGACAGAAGTGGAGCTACTGTTCTTGTCAGTTTTCTATGCAGAGTTGAACTAGATATGGCCCGTGTGTGTAGGAAGCACAGTTCTTTTGTTCTGAGCAAGCTCACTGTTCTGAACCTATAGAAAACACAGTAGAGTAGAAGAGTGCTCTTTTCTCAAAAGCAGAGTGTGTTTCTTGTAAGGCTAACTAGTGTTTGTTTCCCAGTGAGAAATGAAGTTGAATCACATGCAGTTTCTGGTCCTACGAGCAAGAGTTGTTTTCTGGTAAGAAGAGTCACTATTGTGCTCCCTTTGCCATACACAGTGCAAATAGCACTCGCGTCTGCTCCTAGCAAGTACAGTGTATTGGACTGAAGAGGAGCTACTGTTCTTGTCAGTTTCCTAAGCAGAGTTGAACTAGATATGGCCCGTGTGTTGGAAGCACAGTTCTTTTGTTCTGAGCAAGCTCACTGTTCTGGCCGTTTAGGAAACACAGTAGAGTAGAAGAATGCTCTTTTCTCAAAAGCAGAGTGTGTTTCTTGTAAGGGGAGCTAGCGTTTGTTTCCCAGTCCTAAATGGAATTGAATCACATGCAGTTTCTGGTACTACGAGCAACAGTTGTTTTCTGGTAAGGAAAGTCACTATGGTGCTCCCTTTGCCATACACAGTGCAAATAGCACTTGCGTCTGCTCCCAGCAAGTACAGTGTATTGGACTGAAGAGGAGCTACTGTTCTTGTCAGTTTCCGAAGCAGAGTTGAACTACATATGGCCCATGTGTGTGGGAAGCACAGTTCTTTTGTTCTGAGCAAGCTCACTGTTCGGACAACACAGGAAACACAGTAGAGTAGAAGAGTGCTCTTTTCTCAAAAGCAGAGTGTGTTTCTTGTAAGGCAAGCTAGCGTTTGTTTCCCAGTGAGAAATGAAGTTGAATCCCATGCAGTTTCTGGTCCTACAAGCAAGAGTTGTTTTCTGGTAAGAAGAGTCACCATTGCGCTCCCATTGCCATACACAGTGCAAATAGCACTGGCGTCTGTTCCCAGCAAGTACTGTGTATTGGACAGAGGAGTAGCTACTGTTCTTGACAGTTTACTAAGCAGAGTTGGACTAGATATGGCCCGTGTGTGTAGGAAGCACAGTTCTTTTGTTCTGAGCAAGCTCACTGTTCTGGCCCTGTAGGAAACACAGTAGTGTAGAAGAATGCTCTTTTCTCAAAAGCAGAGTGTGTTTCTTGTAAGGGGAGCTAGCGTTTGTTTCCCAGTCCTAAATGGAATTGAATCACATGCAGTTTCTGGTACTACGAGCAACAGTTGTTTTCTGGTAAGAAGAGTCACTATTGCGCTCCCATTGCCATACACAGTGCAAATAGCACTCATGTCTGCTCCTAGCAAGTACAGCGTATTGGACTGAAGAGGAGCTACTGTTCTTGTCAGTTTCCTAAGCAGAGTTGAACTAGATATGGCCCGTGTGTAGGAAGCACAGTTCTTTTGTTCTGAGCAAGCTCACTGTTCTGCCCCTTTAGGAAACACAGTAGAGTAGAAGAATGCTCTTTTCTCAAAAGCAGAGTGTGTTTCTTCTAAGGCGAGCTATGGTTTGTTTCCCAGTCCTAAATGGAGTTGAATCACATGCAGTTTCTGGTCCTACAGGCAAGAGTTGTTTTCTGGTAAGAAGAGTCACTATTGCGCTCCCATTGCCATACACAGTAAAAATAGCACTCGCGTCTGCTCCTAGCAAGTACAGCGTATTGGACTGAAGAGGAGCTACTGTTCTTGTCAGTTTCCTAAGCAGAGTTGAACTAGATATGGCCCGTGTGTAGGAAGCACAGTTCTTTTGTTCTGAGCAAGCTCACTGTTCTGGCCCTTTAGGAAACACAGTAGAGTAGAAGAATGCTCTTTTCTCAAAAGCAGAGTGTGTTTCTTCTAAGGCGAGCTATGGTTTGTTTCCCAGTCTAAATGGAGTTGAATCACATGCAGTTTCTGGTCATACAGGCAAGAGTTGTTTTTGGTGGGAAGAGTCACTATTGAGCTCCCATTGTCATACACAGTGCAAATAGCTCTCACGTCTGCTCCCAGCAAGTACATTGTATTAGACAGAAGTGGAGCTACTGTTCTTGTCAGTTTCCTATGCAGAGTTGAACTAGATATGGCCCGTGTGTATAGGAAGCACAGTTCTTTTGTTCTGAGCAAGCTGACTGTTCTGAAACTATAGCAAACACAGTAGAGTAGAAGAGTGCTCTTTTCTCAAAAGCAGAGTGTGTTTCTTGTAAGGCTAGCTAGTGTTTGTTTCCCAGTGAGAAATGAAGTTGAATCCCATGCATTTTCTGGTCCTACGAGCAAGAGTTGTTTTCTGGTAAGAAGAATCACTATTGCGCTCCCATTGCCATACACAGTGCAAATAGCACTTGCGTCTGCTCATAGCAAGTACAGCGTATTGGACTGAAGAGGAGCTACTGTTCTTGTCAGTTTCCTAAGCAGAATTGAACTAGATATGGCCCGTGTGTTGGAAGCACAGTTCTTTTGTTCTGAGCAAGCTCACTGTTCTGGCCGTTTAGGAAACACAGTAGAGTAGAAGAATGCTCTTTTCTCAAAAGCAGAGTGTGTTTCTTGTAAGGGGAGCTAGCGTTTGTTTCCCAGTCCTAAATGGAGTTGAATCACATGCAGTTTCTGGTCCTACAGGCAAGAGTTGTTTTCTGGTGGGAAGAGTCACTATTGAGCTCCCATTGTCATACACAGTGCAAATAGCTATCACGTCTGCTCCCAGCAAGTACATTGTATTAGACAGAAGTGGAGCTACTGTTCTTGTCAGTTTCCTATGCAGAGTTGAACTAGATATGGCCCGTGTGTGTAGGAAGCACAGTTCTTTTGTTCTGAGCAAGCTCACTGTTCTGAACCTATAGAAAACACAGTAGAGTAGAAGAGTGCTCTTTTCTCAAAAGCAGAGTGTGTTTCTTGTAAGGCTAACTAGTGTTTGTTTCCCAGTGAGAAATGAAGTTGAATCACATGCAGTTTCTGGTCCTACGAGCAAGAGTTGTTTTCTGGTAAGAAGAGTCACTATTGTGCTCCCTTTGCCATACACAGTGCAAATAGCACTTGCGTCTGCTCCTAGCAAGTACAGTGTATTGGACTGAAGAGGAGCTACTGTTCTTGTCAGTTTCCTAAGCAGAGTTGAACTAGATATGGCCCGTGTGTTGGAAGCACAGTTCTTTTGTTCTGAGCAAGCTCACTGTTCTGGCCGTTTAGGAAACACAGTAGAGTAGAAGAATGCTCTTTTCTCAAAAGCAGAGTGTGTTTCTTGTAAGGGGAGCTAGCGTTTGTTTCCCAGTCCTAAATGGAATTGAATCACATGCAGTTTCTGGTACTACGAGCAACAGTTGTTTTCTGGTAAGGAAAGTCACTATGGTGCTCCCTTTGCCATACACAGTGCAAATAGCACTTGCGTCTGCTCCCAGCAAGTACAGTGTATTGGACTGAAGAGGAGCTACTGTTCTTGTCAGTTTCCGAAGCAGAGTTGAACTAGATATGGCCCATGTGTGTGGGAAGCACAGTTCTTTTGTTCTGAGCAAGCTCACTGTTCGGACAACACAGGAAACACAGTAGAGTAGAAGAATGCTCTTTTCTCAAAAGCAGAGTGTGTTTCTTGTAAGGCAAGCTAGCGTTTGTTTCCCAGTGAGAAATGAAGTTGAATCCCATGCAGTTTCTGGTCCTACAAGCAAGAGTTGTTTTCTGGTAAGAAGAGTCACCATTGCGCTCCCATTGCCATACACAGTGCAAATAGCACTGGCGTCTGTTCCCAGCAAGTACTGTGTATTGGACAGAGGAGTAGCTACTGTTCTTGACAGTTTACTAAGCAGAGTTGGACTAGATATGGCCCGTGTGTGTAGGAAGCACAGATCTTTTGTTCTGAGCAAGCTCACTGTTCTGGCCCTGTAGGAAACACAGTAGTGTAGAAGAATGCTCTTTTCTCAAAAGCAGAGTGTGTTTCTTGTAAGGGGAGCTAGCGTTTGTTTCCCAGTCCTAAATGGAATTGAATCACATGCAGTTTCTGGTACTACGAGCAACAGTTGTTTTCTGGTAAGGAAAGTCACTATGGTGCTCCCATTGTCATACACAGTGCAAATAGCACTCACGTCTGCTCCCAGCAAGTACAGTGTATTGGACTGAAGAGGAGCTACTGTTCTTGTCAGTTTCCGAAGCAGAGTTGAACAAGATATGATCCATGTGTGTAGGAAGCACAGTTCTTTTGTGCTGAGCAAACTCTCTGTTCGGAACCTATAGGAAACACAGTAGAGTAGAAGAGTGCTCTTTTCTCAAAAGCAGAGAGTGTTTCTTTTAAGGAAAGCTAGAGTTTGTTTCCCAGTCCTAAATGGAGTTGAGTCCCATTCAGTTTCTGGTCCTATGAGAAAGAGTTGTTTTCTGGTAAGAAGTGTCACTATTGTGCTCCCATTGTCATACACAGGGCAAATAGCACTGGCGTCTGTTCCCAGCAAGTACAGTGTATTGGACAGAAGAGGAGCTACTGTTCTTGTCAGTTTCCTACGCAGAGTTGAACTAAATATGGCCCCTGAGTGTAGGAAGCACAGTTTTTTGTTCTGAGCAAGCTCACTGTTCTGGCCCTATAGGAAACACAGTAGAGTAGAAGAGTGCTCTTTTCTCAATAGCAGAGTACGTTTCTTCTAAGGCAAGCTAGCGTTTGTTTACCAGTCCTAAATGGAGTTGAATCACATGCAGTTTCTGGTCCTACAGGCAAGAGTTGTTTTCTGGTGGGAAGAGTCAATATTGAGCTCCCATTGTCATACACAGTGCAAATAGCTCTCATGTCTGCTCCCAGCAAGTACATTGTATTAGACAGAAGAGGAGCTACTGTTCTTGTCAGTTTCCTATGCAGAGTTGAACTAGATATGGACTGTGTGTGTAGGAAGCACAGTTCTTTTGTTCTGAGCAAACTCACTGTTCTGAACCTATAGGAAACACAGTAGAGTAGAAGAGTGCTCTTTTCTCAAAAGCGGAGTGGGTTTCTTCTAAGGCGAGCTACGGTTTGTTTCCCAGTCCTAAATGGAGTTGAATCCCATGCAGTTTCTGGTCCTACAGGCAAGAGTTGTTTTCTGGTGGGAAGAGTCACTATTGAGCTCCCATTGTCATACACAGTGCAAATAGCTCTCACGTCTGCTCCCAGCAAGTACATTGTATTAGACAGAAGAGGAGCTACTGTTCTTGTCAGTTTCCGAAACAGAGTTGAACTAGATATGGCCCATGTGTGTGGGAAGCACAGTTCTTTTGTTCTGAGCAAGCTCACTGTTCGGACACCATAGGAAACACAGTAGAGTAGAAGAGTGCTCTTTTCTCAAAAGCAGAGTGTGTTTCTTGTAAGGCAAGCTAGCGTTTGTTTCCCAGTCCTAAATGGAGTTGAATCCCATGCAGTTTCTGGTCCTACGAGCAAGAGTTGTTTTCTGGTAAGAAGAGTCACTATTGTGCTCCCATTGCCATACACAGGGCAAATAGCACGGCCGTCTGTTCCCAGCATGTAAAGTGTATTGGACTGAAGAGGATCTACTGTTCTTGTCAGTTTCCTAAGCAGAGTTGAACTAGATATGGCCGTGTGTGTAGGAGGCACAGGTCTTTTGTTCTGAGCAAGCTCACTGTTCTGGCCCTATAAGAAACACAGTAGAGAAGAAGAGTGCTCTTTTCTCAAAAGCAGAGTGTGTTTCTTCTAAGGCCAGCTATGGTTTGTTTCCCAGTCCTAAATGGAGTTGAATCACATGCAGTTTCTGGTCCTACAGGCAAGAGTTGTTTTCTGGTGGGAAGAGTCACTATTGAGCTCCCAATGTCATACACAGTGCAAATAGCTCTCGCGTCTGCTCCCAGCAAGTACATTGTATTAAACAGAAGAGGAGCTACTGTTCTTGTCAGTTTCCTATGCAGAGTTGAACTAGATATGGCCCATGTGTGTGGGAAGCACAGTTCTTTTGTTCTGAGCAAGCTCACTGTTCGGACACCATAGGAAACACAGTAGAGTAGAAGAGTGCTCTTTTCTCAAAAGCAGAGTGTGTTTCTTATAAGGCAAGCTAGCGTTTGTTTCCCAGTCCTAAATGGAGTTGAATCCCATGCAGTTTCTGGTCCTACAGGCAAGAGTTGTTTTCTGGTGGGAAGAGTCACTATTGAGCTCCCATTGTCATACACAGTGCAAATAGCTCTCACGTCTGCTCCCAGCAAGTACATTGTATTAGACAAAAGAGGAGCTACTGTTCTTGTCAGTTTCCTATGCAGAGTTGAACTAGATATGGCCCGTGTGTGTAGGAAGCACAGTTCTTTTTTTCTGAGCAAGCTCTCTGTTCTGAACCTATAGGAAACAGTAGAGTAGAAGAGTGCTCTTTTCTCAAAATAAGAGTGTGTTTCTTCTAAGGCGAGCTATGGTTTGTTTCCCAGTCTAAATGGAGTTGAATCACATGCAGTTTCTGGTCATACAGGCAAGAGTTGTTTTTGGTGGGAAGAGTCACTATTGAGCTCCCATTGTCATACACAGTGCAAATAGCTCTCACGTCTGCTCCCAGCAAGTACATTGTATTAGACAGAAGTGGAGCTACTGTTCTTGTCAGTTTTCTATGCAGAGTTGAACTAGATATGGCCCGTGTGTGTAGGAAGCACAGTTCTTTTGTTCTGAGCAAGCTCACTGTTCTGAACCTATAGAAAACACAGTAGAGTAGAAGAGTGCTCTTTTCTCAAAAGCAGAGTGTGTTTCTTGTAAGGCTAACTAGTGTTTGTTTCCCAGTGAGAAATGAAGTTGAATCACATGCAGTTTCTGGTCCTACGAGCAAGAGTTGTTTTCTGGTAAGAAGAGTCACTATTGTGCTCCCTTTGCCATACACAGTGCAAATAGCACTCGCGTCTGCTCCTAGCAAGTACAGTGTATTGGACTGAAGAGGAGCTACTGTTCTTGTCAGTTTCCTAAGCAGAGTTGAACTAGATATGGCCCGTGTGTTGGAAGCACAGTTCTTTTGTTCTGAGCAAGCTCACTGTTCTGGCCGTTTAGGAAACACAGTAGAGTAGAAGAATGCTCTTTTCTCAAAAGCAGAGTGTGTTTCTTGTAAGGGGAGCTAGCGTTTGTTTCCCAGTCCTAAATGGAATTGAATCACATGCAGTTTCTGGTACTACGAGCAACAGTTGTTTTCTGGTAAGGAAAGTCACTATGGTGCTCCCTTTGCCATACACAGTGCAAATAGCACTTGCGTCTGCTCCCAGCAAGTACAGTGTATTGGACTGAAGAGGAGCTACTGTTCTTGTCAGTTTCCGAAGCAGAGTTGAACTACATATGGCCCATGTGTGTGGGAAGCACAGTTCTTTTGTTCTGAGCAAGCTCACTGTTCGGACAACACAGGAAACACAGTAGAGTAGAAGAGTGCTCTTTTCTCAAAAGCAGAGTGTGTTTCTTGTAAGGCAAGCTAGCGTTTGTTTCCCAGTGAGAAATGAAGTTGAATCCCATGCAGTTTCTGGTCCTACAAGCAAGAGTTGTTTTCTGGTAAGAAGAGTCACCATTGCGCTCCCATTGCCATACACAGTGCAAATAGCACTGGCGTCTGTTCCCAGCAAGTACTGTGTATTGGACAGAGGAGTAGCTACTGTTCTTGACAGTTTACTAAGCAGAGTTGGACTAGATATGGCCCGTGTGTGTAGGAAGCACAGTTCTTTTGTTCTGAGCAAGCTCACTGTTCTGGCCCTGTAGGAAACACAGTAGTGTAGAAGAATGCTCTTTTCTCAAAAGCAGAGTGTGTTTCTTGTAAGGGGAGCTAGCGTTTGTTTCCCAGTCCTAAATGGAATTGAATCACATGCAGTTTCTGGTACTACGAGCAACAGTTGTTTTCTGGTAAGAAGAGTCACTATTGCGCTCCCATTGCCATACACAGTGCAAATAGCACTCATGTCTGCTCCTAGCAAGTACAGCGTATTGGACTGAAGAGGAGCTACTGTTCTTGTCAGTTTCCTAAGCAGAGTTGAACTAGATATGGCCCGTGTGTAGGAAGCACAGTTCTTTTGTTCTGAGCAAGCTCACTGTTCTGCCCCTTTAGGAAACACAGTAGAGTAGAAGAATGCTCTTTTCTCAAAAGCAGAGTGTGTTTCTTCTAAGGCGAGCTATGGTTTGTTTCCCAGTCCTAAATGGAGTTGAATCACATGCAGTTTCTGGTCCTACAGGCAAGAGTTGTTTTCTGGTAAGAAGAGTCACTATTGCGCTCCCATTGCCATACACAGTAAAAATAGCACTCGCGTCTGCTCCTAGCAAGTACAGCGTATTGGACTGAAGAGGAGCTACTGTTCTTGTCAGTTTCCTAAGCAGAGTTGAACTAGATATGGCCCGTGTGTAGGAAGCACAGTTCTTTTGTTCTGAGCAAGCTCACTGTTCTGGCCCTTTAGGAAACACAGTAGAGTAGAAGAATGCTCTTTTCTCAAAAGCAGAGTGTGTTTCTTCTAAGGCGAGCTATGGTTTGTTTCCCAGTCTAAATGGAGTTGAATCACATGCAGTTTCTGGTCATACAGGCAAGAGTTGTTTTTGGTGGGAAGAGTCACTATTGAGCTCCCATTGTCATACACAGTGCAAATAGCTCTCACGTCTGCTCCCAGCAAGTACATTGTATTAGACAGAAGTGGAGCTACTGTTCTTGTCAGTTTCCTATGCAGAGTTGAACTAGATATGGCCCGTGTGTATAGGAAGCACAGTTCTTTTGTTCTGAGCAAGCTGACTGTTCTGAAACTATAGCAAACACAGTAGAGTAGAAGAGTGCTCTTTTCTCAAAAGCAGAGTGTGTTTCTTGTAAGGCTAGCTAGTGTTTGTTTCCCAGTGAGAAATGAAGTTGAATCCCATGCATTTTCTGGTCCTACGAGCAAGAGTTGTTTTCTGGTAAGAAGAATCACTATTGCGCTCCCATTGCCATACACAGTGCAAATAGCACTTGCGTCTGCTCATAGCAAGTACAGCGTATTGGACTGAAGAGGAGCTACTGTTCTTGTCAGTTTCCTAAGCAGAATTGAACTAGATATGGCCCGTGTGTTGGAAGCACAGTTCTTTTGTTCTGAGCAAGCTCACTGTTCTGGCCGTTTAGGAAACACAGTAGAGTAGAAGAATGCTCTTTTCTCAAAAGCAGAGTGTGTTTCTTGTAAGGGGAGCTAGCGTTTGTTTCCCAGTCCTAAATGGAGTTGAATCACATGCAGTTTCTGGTCCTACAGGCAAGAGTTGTTTTCTGGTGGGAAGAGTCACTATTGAGCTCCCATTGTCATACACAGTGCAAATAGCTATCACGTCTGCTCCCAGCAAGTACATTGTATTAGACAGAAGTGGAGCTACTGTTCTTGTCAGTTTCCTATGCAGAGTTGAACTAGATATGGCCCGTGTGTGTAGGAAGCACAGTTCTTTTGTTCTGAGCAAGCTCACTGTTCTGAACCTATAGAAAACACAGTAGAGTAGAAGAGTGCTCTTTTCTCAAAAGCAGAGTGTGTTTCTTGTAAGGCTAACTAGTGTTTGTTTCCCAGTGAGAAATGAAGTTGAATCACATGCAGTTTCTGGTCCTACGAGCAAGAGTTGTTTTCTGGTAAGAAGAGTCACTATTGTGCTCCCTTTGCCATACACAGTGCAAATAGCACTTGCGTCTGCTCCTAGCAAGTACAGTGTATTGGACTGAAGAGGAGCTACTGTTCTTGTCAGTTTCCTAAGCAGAGTTGAACTAGATATGGCCCGTGTGTTGGAAGCACAGTTCTTTTGTTCTGAGCAAGCTCACTGTTCTGGCCGTTTAGGAAACACAGTAGAGTAGAAGAATGCTCTTTTCTCAAAAGCAGAGTGTGTTTCTTGTAAGGGGAGCTAGCGTTTGTTTCCCAGTCCTAAATGGAATTGAATCACATGCAGTTTCTGGTACTACGAGCAACAGTTGTTTTCTGGTAAGGAAAGTCACTATGGTGCTCCCTTTGCCATACACAGTGCAAATAGCACTTGCGTCTGCTCCCAGCAAGTACAGTGTATTGGACTGAAGAGGAGCTACTGTTCTTGTCAGTTTCCGAAGCAGAGTTGAACTAGATATGGCCCATGTGTGTGGGAAGCACAGTTCTTTTGTTCTGAGCAAGCTCACTGTTCGGACAACACAGGAAACACAGTAGAGTAGAAGAATGCTCTTTTCTCAAAAGCAGAGTGTGTTTCTTGTAAGGCAAGCTAGCGTTTGTTTCCCAGTGAGAAATGAAGTTGAATCCCATGCAGTTTCTGGTCCTACAAGCAAGAGTTGTTTTCTGGTAAGAAGAGTCACCATTGCGCTCCCATTGCCATACACAGTGCAAATAGCACTGGCGTCTGTTCCCAGCAAGTACTGTGTATTGGACAGAGGAGTAGCTACTGTTCTTGACAGTTTACTAAGCAGAGTTGGACTAGATATGGCCCGTGTGTGTAGGAAGCACAGATCTTTTGTTCTGAGCAAGCTCACTGTTCTGGCCCTGTAGGAAACACAGTAGTGTAGAAGAATGCTCTTTTCTCAAAAGCAGAGTGTGTTTCTTGTAAGGGGAGCTAGCGTTTGTTTCCCAGTCCTAAATGGAATTGAATCACATGCAGTTTCTGGTACTACGAGCAACAGTTGTTTTCTGGTAAGGAAAGTCACTATGGTGCTCCCATTGTCATACACAGTGCAAATAGCACTCACGTCTGCTCCCAGCAAGTACAGTGTATTGGACTGAAGAGGAGCTACTGTTCTTGTCAGTTTCCGAAGCAGAGTTGAACAAGATATGATCCATGTGTGTAGGAAGCACAGTTCTTTTGTGCTGAGCAAACTCTCTGTTCGGAACCTATAGGAAACACAGTAGAGTAGAAGAGTGCTCTTTTCTCAAAAGCAGAGAGTGTTTCTTTTAAGGAAAGCTAGAGTTTGTTTCCCAGTCCTAAATGGAGTTGAGTCCCATTCAGTTTCTGGTCCTATGAGAAAGAGTTGTTTTCTGGTAAGAAGTGTCACTATTGTGCTCCCATTGTCATACACAGGGCAAATAGCACTGGCGTCTGTTCCCAGCAAGTACAGTGTATTGGACAGAAGAGGAGCTACTGTTCTTGTCAGTTTCCTACGCAGAGTTGAACTAAATATGGCCCCTGAGTGTAGGAAGCACAGTTTTTTGTTCTGAGCAAGCTCACTGTTCTGGCCCTATAGGAAACACAGTAGAGTAGAAGAGTGCTCTTTTCTCAATAGCAGAGTACGTTTCTTCTAAGGCAAGCTAGCGTTTGTTTACCAGTCCTAAATGGAGTTGAATCACATGCAGTTTCTGGTCCTACAGGCAAGAGTTGTTTTCTGGTGGGAAGAGTCAATATTGAGCTCCCATTGTCATACACAGTGCAAATAGCTCTCATGTCTGCTCCCAGCAAGTACATTGTATTAGACAGAAGAGGAGCTACTGTTCTTGTCAGTTTCCTATGCAGAGTTGAACTAGATATGGACTGTGTGTGTAGGAAGCACAGTTCTTTTGTTCTGAGCAAACTCACTGTTCTGAACCTATAGGAAACACAGTAGAGTAGAAGAGTGCTCTTTTCTCAAAAGCGGAGTGGGTTTCTTCTAAGGCGAGCTACGGTTTGTTTCCCAGTCCTAAATGGAGTTGAATCCCATGCAGTTTCTGGTCCTACAGGCAAGAGTTGTTTTCTGGTGGGAAGAGTCACTATTGAGCTCCCATTGTCATACACAGTGCAAATAGCTCTCACGTCTGCTCCCAGCAAGTACATTGTATTAGACAGAAGAGGAGCTACTGTTCTTGTCAGTTTCCTATGCAGAGTTGAACTAGATATGGCCCGTGTGTGTAGGAAGCACAGTTCTTTTTTTCTGAGCAAGCTCACTGTTCTGAACCTATAGGAAACAGTAGAGTAGAAGAGTGCTCTTTTCTCAAAATAAGAGTGTGTTTCTTCTAAGGCGAGCTATGGTTTGTTTCCCAGTCTAAATGGAGTTGAATCACATGCAGTTTCTGGTCATACAGGCAAGAGTTGTTTTTGGTGGGAAGAGTCACTATTGAGCTCCCATTGTCATACACAGTGCAAATAGCTCTCACGTCTGCTCCCAGCAAGTACATTGTATTAGACAGAAGTGGAGCTACTGTTCTTGTCAGTTTCCTATGCAGAGTTGAACTAGATATGGCCCGTGTGTATAGGAAGCACAGTTCTTTTGTTCTGAGCAAGCTGACTGTTCTGAAACTATAGCAAACACAGTAGAGTAGAAGAGTGCTCTTTTCTCAAAAGCAGAGTGTGTTTCTTGTAAGGCTAGCTAGTGTTTGTTTCCCAGTGAGAAATGAAGTTGAATCCCATGCATTTTCTGGTCCTACGAGCAAGAGTTGTTTTCTGGTAAGAAGAGTCACTATTGCGCTCCCATTGCCATACACAGTGCAAATAGCACTTGCGTCTGCTCATAGCAAGTACAGCGTATTGGACTGAAGAGGAGCTACTGTTCTTGTCAGTTTCCTAAGCAGAATTGAACTAGATATGGCCCGTGTGTTGGAAGCACAGTTCTTTTGTTCTGAGCAAGCTCACTGTTCTGGCCGTTTAGGAAACACAGTAGAGTAGAAGAATGCTCTTTTCTCAAAAGCAGAGTGTGTTTCTTGTAAGGGGAGCTAGCGTTTGTTTCCCAGTCCTAAATGGAGTTGAATCACATGCAGTTTCTGGTCCTACAGGCAAGAGTTGTTTTCTGGTGGGAAGAGTCACTATTGAGCTCCCATTGTCATACACAGTGCAAATAGCTCTCACGTCTGCTCCCAGCAAGTACATTGCATTAGACAGAAGTGGAGCTACTGTTCTTGTCAGTTTCCTATGCAGAGTTGAACTAGATATGGCCCGTGTGTGTAGGAAGCACAGTTCTTTTGTTCTGAGCAAGCTCACTGTTCTGAACCTATAGAAAACACAGTAGAGTAGAAGAGTGCTCTTTTCTCAAAAGCAGAGTGTGTTTCTTGTAAGGCGAACTAGTGTTTGTTTCCCAGTGAGAAATGAAGTTGAATCACATGCAGTTTCTGGTCCTACGAGCAAGAGTTGTTTTCTGGTAAGAAGAGTCACTATTGTGCTCCCTTTGCCATACACAGTGCAAATAGCACTCGCGTCTGCTCCTAGCAAGTACAGTGTATTGGACTGAAGAGGAGCTACTGTTCTTGTCAGTTTCCTAAGCAGAGTTGAACTAGATATGGCCCGTGTGTTGGAAGCACAGTTCTTTTGTTCTGAGCAAGCTCACTGTTCTGGCCGTTTAGGAAACACAGTAGAGTAGAAGAATGCTCTTTTCTCAAAAGCAGAGTGTGTTTCTTGTAAGGGGAGCTAGCGTTTGTTTCCCAGTCCTAAATGGAATTGAATCACATGCAGTTTCTGGTACTACGAGCAACAGTTGTTTTCTGGTAAGGAAAGTCACTATGGTGCTCCCTTTGCCATACACAGTGCAAATAGCACTTGCGTCTGCTCCCAGCAAGTACAGTGTATTGGACTGAAGAGGAGCTACTGTTCTTGTCAGTTTCCGAAGCAGAGTTGAACTAGATATGGCCCATGTGTGTGGGAAGCACAGTTCTTTTGTTCTGAGCAAGCTCACTGTTCGGACAACACAGGAAACACAGTAGAGTAGAAGAGTGCTCTTTTCTCAAAAGCAGAGTGTGTTTCTTGTAAGGCAAGCTAGCGTTTGTTTCCCAGTGAGAAATGAAGTTGAATCCCATGCAGTTTCTGGTCCTACAAGCAAGAGTTGTTTTCTGGTAAGAAGAGTCACCATTGCGCTCCCATTGCCATACACAGTGCAAATAGCAATGGCGTCTGTTCCCAGCAAGTACTGTGTATTGGACAGAGGAGTAGCTACTGTTCTTGACAGTTTACTAAGCAGAGTTGGACTAGATATGGCCCGTGTGTGTAGGAAGCACAGTTCTTTTGTTCTGAGCAAGCTCACTGTTCTGGCCCAGTAGGAAACACAGTAGTGTAGAAGAATGCTCTTTTCTCAAAAGCAGAGTGTGTTTCTTGTAAGGGGAGCTAGCGTTTGTTTCCCAGTCCTAAATGGAATTGAATCACATGCAGGTTCTGGTACTACGAGCAACAGTTGTTTTCTGGTAAGGAAAGTCACTATGGTGCTCCCATTGTCATACACAGTGCAAATAGCACTCACGTCTGCTCCCAGCAAGTACAGTGTATTGGACTGAAGAGGAGCTACTGTTCTTGTCAGTTTCCGAAGCAGAGTTGAACAAGATATGATCCATGTGTGTAGGAAGCACAATTCTTTTGTGCTGAGCAAACTCTCTGTTCGGAACCTATAGGAAACACAGTAGAGTAGAAGAGTGCTCTTTTCTCAAAAGCAGAGAGTGTTTCTTTTAAGGAAAGCTAGCGTTTGTTTCCCAGTCCTAAATGGAGTTGAGTCCCATTCAGTTTCTGGTCCTATGAGAAAGAGTTGTTTTCTGGTAAGAAGTGTCACTATTGTGCTCCCATTGTCATACACAGGGCAAATAGCACTGGCGTCTGTTCCCAGCAAGTACAGTGTATTGGACAGAAGAGGAGCTACTGTTCTTGTCAGTTTCCTACGCAGAGTTGAACTAAATATGGCCCCTGAGTGTAGGAAGCACAGTTTTTTGTTCTGAGCAAGCTCACTGTTCTGGCCCTATAGGAAACACAGTAGAGTAGAAGAGTGCTTTTTTCTCAATAGCAGAGTACGTTTCTTCTAAGGCAAGCTAGCGTTTGTTTACCAGTCCTAAATGGAGTTGAATCACATGCAGTTTCTGGTCCTACAGGCAAGAGTTGTTTTCTGGTGGGAAGAGTCACTATTGAGCTCCCATTGTCATACACAGTGCAAATAGCTCTCATGTCTGCTCCCAGCAAGTACATTGTATTAGACAGAAGAGGAGCTACTGTTCTTGTCAGTTTCCTATGCAGAGTTGAACTAGATATGGACTGTGTGTGTAGGAAGCACAGTTCTTTTGTTCTGAGCAAGCTCACTGTTCTGAACCTATAGGAAACACAGTAGAGTAGAAGAGTGCTCTTTTCTCAAAAGCGGAGTGGGTTTCTTCTAAGGCGAGCTACGGTTTGTTTCCCAGTCCTAAATGGAGTTGAATCCCATGCAGTTTCTGGTCCTACAGGCAAGAGTTGTTTTCTGGTGGGAAGAGTCACTATTGAGCTCCCATTGTCATACACAGTGCAAATAGCTCTCACGTCTGCTCCCAGCAAGTACATTGTATTAGACAGAAGAGGAGCTACTGTTCTTGTCAGTTTCCTATGCAGAGTTGAACTAGATATGGCCCGTGTGTGTAGGAAGCACAGTTCTTTTTTTCTGAGCAAGCTCACTGTTCTGAACCTATAGGAAACAGTAGAGTAGAAGAGTGCTCTTTTCTCAAAATAAGAGTGTGTTTCTTCTAAGGCGAGCTATGGTTTGTTTCCCAGTCTAAATGGAGTTGAATCACATGCAGTTTCTGGTCATACAGGCAAGAGTTGTTTTTGGTGGGAAGAGTCACTATTGAGCTCCCATTGTCATACACAGTGCAAATAGCTCTCACGTCTGCTCCCAGCAAGTACATTGTATTAGACAGAAGTGGAGCTACTGTTCTTGTCAGTTTCCTATGCAGAGTTGAACTAGATATGGCCCGTGTGTGTAAGAAGCACAGTTCTTTTGTTCTGAGCAAGCTGAATGTTCTGAAACTATAGCAAACACAGTAGAGTAGAAGAGTGCTCTTTTCTCAAAAGCAGAGTGTGTTTCTTGTAAGGCTAGCTAGTGTTTGTTTCCCAGTGAGAAATGAAGTTGAATCCCATGCATTTTCTGGTCCTACGAGCAAGAGTTGTTTTCTGGTAAGAAGAGTCACTATTGCGCTCCCATTGCCATACACAGTGCAAATAGCACTTGCGTCTGCTCATAGCAAGTACAGCGTATTGGACTGAAGAGGAGCTACTGTTCTTGTCAGTTTCCTAAGCAGAATTGAACTAGATATGGCCCGTGTGTTGGAAGCACAGTTCTTTTGTTCTGAGCAAGCTCACTGTTCTGGCCATTTAGGAAACACAGTAGAGTAGAAGAATGCTCTTTTCTCAAAAGCAGAGTGTGTTTCTTGTAAGGGGAGCTAGCGTTTGTTTCCCAGTCCTAAATGGAGTTGAATCACATGCAGTTTCTGGTCCTACAGGCAAGAGTTGTTTTCTGGTGGGAAGAGTCACTATTGAGCTCCCATTGTCATACACAGTGCAAATAGCTCTCACGTCTGCTCCCAGCAAGTACATTGTATTAGACAGAAGTGGAGCTACTGTTCTTGTCAGTTTCCTATGCAGAGTTGAACTAGATATGGCCCGTGTGTGTAGGAAGCACAGTTCTTTTGTTCTGAGCAAGCTCACTGTTCTGAACCTATAGAAAACACAGTAGAGTAGAAGAGTGCTCTTTTCTCAAAAGCAGAGTGTGTTTCTTGTAAGGCGAACTAGTGTTTGTTTCCCAGTGAGAAATGAAGTTGAATCACATGCAGTTTCTGGTCCTACGAGCAAGAGTTGTTTTCTGGTAAGAAGAGTCACTATTGTGCTCCCTTTGCCATACACAGTGCAAATAGCACTCGCGTCTGCTCCTAGCAAGTACAGTGTATTGGACTGAAGAGGAGCTACTGTTCTTGTCAGTTTCCTAAGCAGAGTTGAACTAGATATGGCCCGTGTGTTGGAAGCACAGTTCTTTTGTTCTGAGCAAGCTCACTGTTCTGGCCGTTTAGGAAACACAGTAGAGTAGAAGAATGCTCTTTTCTCAAAAGCAGAGTGTGTTTCTTGTAAGGGGAGCTAGCGTTTGTTTCCCAGTCCTAAATGGAATTGAATCACATGCAGTTTCTGGTACTACGAGCAACAGTTGTTTTCTGGTAAGGAAAGTCACTATGGTGCTCCCTTTGCCATACACAGTGCAAATAGCACTTGCGTCTGTTCCCAGCAAGTACAGTGTATTGGACTGAAGAGGAGCTACTGTTCTTGTCAGTTTCCGAAGCAGAGTTGAACTAGATATGGCCCATGTGTGTGGGAAGCACAGTTCTTTTGTTCTGAGCAAGCTCACTGTTCGGACAACACAGGAAACACAGTAGAGTAGAAGAGTGCTCTTTTCTCAAAAGCAGAGTGTGTTTCTTGTAAGGCAAGCTAGCGTTTGTTTCCCAGTGAGAAATGAAGTTGAATCCCATGCAGTTTCTGGTCCTACAAGCAAGAGTTGTTTTCTGGTAAGAAGAGTCACCATTGCGCTCCCATTGCCATACACAGTGCAAATAGCACTGGCGTCTGTTCCCAGCAAGTACTGTGTATTGGACAGAGGAGTAGCTACTGTTCTTGACAGTTTACTAAGCAGAGTTGGACTAGATATGGCCCGTGTGTGTAGGAAGCACAGTTCTTTTGTTCTGAGCAAGCTCACTGTTCTGGCCCTGTAGGAAACACAGTAGTGTAGAAGAATGCTCTTTTCTCAAAAGCAGAGTGTGTTTCTTGTAAGGGGAGCTAGCGTTTGTTTCCCAGTCCTAAATGGAATTGAATCACATGCAGTTTCTGGTACTACGAGCAACAGTTGCTTTCTGGTAAGGAAAGTCACTATGGTGCTCCCATTGTCATACACAGTGCAAATAGCACTCACGTCTGCTCCCAGCAAGTACAGTGTATTGGACTGAAGAGGAGCTACTGTTCTTGTCAGTTTCCGAAGCAGAGTTGAACAAGATATGATCCATGTGTGTAGGAAGCACAGTTCTTTTGTGCTGAGCAAACTCTCTGTTCAGAACCTATAGGAAACACAGTAGAGTAGAAGAGTGCTCTTTTCTCAAAAGCAGAGAGTGTTTCTTTTAAGGAAAGCTAGCGTTTGTTTCCCAGTCCTAAATGGAGTTGAGTCCCATTCAGTTTCTGGTCCTATGAGAAAGAGTTGTTTTCTGGTAAGAAGAGTCACTATTGTGCTCCCATTGTCATACACAGGGCAAATAGCACTGGCGTCTGTTCCCAGCAAGTACAGTGTATTGGACAGAAGAGGAGCTACTGTTCTTGTCAGTTTCCTACGCAGAGTTGAACTAAATATGGCCCCTGTGTGTAGGAAGCACAGTTTTTTGTTCTGAGCAAGCTCACTGTTCTGGCCCTATAGGAAACACAGTAGAGTAGAAGAGTGCTCTTTTCTCAATAGCAGAGTACGTTTCTTCTAAGGCAAGCTAGCGTTTGTTTACCAGTCCTAAATGGAGTTGAATCACATGCAGTTTCTGGTCCTACAGGCAAGAGTTGTTTTCTGGTGGGAAGAGTCACTATTGAGCTCCCATTGTCATACACAGTGCAAATAGCTCTCATGTCTGCTCCCAGCAAGTACATTGTATTAGACAGAAGAGGAGCTACTGTTCTTGTCAGTTTCCTATGCAGAGTTGAACTAGATATGGACTGTGTGTGTAGGAAGCACAGTTCTTTTGTTCTGAGCAAGCTCACTGTTCTGAACCTATAGGAAACACAGTAGAGTAGAAGAGTGCTCTTTTCTCAAAAGCGGAGTGGGTTTCTTCTAAGGCGAGCTACGGTTTGTTTCCCAGTCCTAAATGGAGTTGAATCACATGCAGTTTCTGGTCCTACAGGCAAGAGTTGTTTTCTGGTGGGAAGAGTCACTATTGAGCTCCCATTGTCATACACAGTGCAAATAGCTCTCACGTCTGCTCCCAGCAAGTACATTGTATTAGACAGAAGAGGAGCTACTGTTCTTGTCAGTTTCCTATGCAGAGTTGAACTAGATATGGCCCGTGTGTGTAGGAAGCAAAGTTCTTTTGTTCTGAGCAAGCTCACTGTTCTGAACCTATAGGAAACACAATAGAGTAGAAGAGTGCTCTTTTCTCAAAAGCGGAGTGTGTTTCTTGTAAGGCTAGCTAGTGTTTGTTTCCCAGTGAGAAATGAAGTTGAATCCCATGCAGTTTCTGGTCCTACGAGCAAGAGTTGTTTTCTGGTAAGAAGAGTCACTATTGCCCTCCCATTGCCATACACAGTGCAAATAGCACTTGCGTCGGCTCCTAGCAAGTACAGTGTATTGGACTGAAGAGGAGCTACTGTTCTTGTCAGTTTCCTAAGCAGAGTTGAACTATATATGGCCCGTGTGTAGGAAGCACAGTTCTTTTGTTCTGAGCAAGCTCACTGTTCTGGCCGTTTAGGAAACACAGTAGAGTAGAAGAATGCTCTTTTCTCAAAGGCAGAGTGTGTTTCTTGTAAGGGGAGCTAGCGTTTGTTTCCCAGTCCTAAATGGAATTGAATCACATGCAGTTTCTGGTACTACGAGCAACAGTTGTTTTCTGGTAAGGAAAGTCACTATGGTGCTCCCTTTGCCATACACAGTGCAAATAGCACTTGCGTCTGCTCCCAGCAAGTACAGTGTATTGGACTGAAGAGGAGCTACTGTTCTTGTCAGTTTTCGAAGCAGAGTTAAACTAGATATGGCCCATGTGTGTGGGAAGCACAGTTCTTTTGTTCTGAGCAAGCTCACTGTTCGGACACCTTAGGAAACACAGTAGAGTAGAAGAGTGCTCTTTTCTCAAAAGCAGAGTGTGTTTCTTGTAAGGTGACCTAGCGTTTGTTTCCCAGTCTTAAATGGAATTGAATCCCATGCAGTTGCTGGTCCTACAGGCAAGAGTTATTTTCTGGTGGGAAGAGTCACTATTGAGCTCCCATTGTCATACACAGTGCAAATAGCTCTCACGTCTGCTCCCAGCAAGTACATTGTATTAGACAGAAGAGGAGCTACTGTTCTTGTCAGTTTCCTATGCAGAGTTGAACTAGATATGGCCCGTGTGTGTAGGAAGCACAGTTCTTTTGTTCTGAGCAAGCTGACTGTTCTGAAACTATAGGAAACACAGTAGAGTAGAAGAGTGCTCTTTTCTCAAAAGCAGAGTGTGTTTCTTCTAAGGCAAGCTAGCGTTTGTTTCTCAGTCCTAAACGGAGTTGAATCCCATGCAGTTTCTGGTCCTACAGGCAAGAGTTGTTTTCTGGTGGGAAGAGTCACTATTGAGCTCCCATTGTCATACACAGTGCAAATAGCTCTCACGTCTGCTCCCAGAAAGTACAGTGTATTAGACAGAAGAGGAGATACTGTTCTTGTCAGTTTCCTATGCAGAGTTGAACTAGATATGGCCCGTGTGTGTAGGAAGCACAGTTCTTTTGTTCTGAGCAAGCTCACTGTTCTGAACCTATAGGAAACACAGTAGAGTAGAAGAGTGCTCTTTTCTCAAAAGCAGAGTGGGTTTCTTCTAAGGCGAGCTACGGTTTGTTTCCCAGTCCTAAATGGAGTTGAATCACATGCAGTTTCTGGTCCTACAGGCAAGAGTTTTTTTCTGGTGGGAAGAGTCACTATTGAGCTCCCATTGTCATACACAGTGCAAATATCTCTCACGTCTGCTCCCAGCAAATACATTGTATTAGACAGAAGAGGAGCTACTGTTCTTGTAAGTTTCCTATGCAGAGTTGAACTAGATATGGCCCGTGTGTGTAGGAAGCACAGTTCTTTTGTTCTGAGCAAGCTCACTGTTCTGAACCTATAGGAAACACAATAGAGTAGAAGAGTGCTCTTTTCTCAAAAGCAGAGTGTGTTTCTTTTAAGGCTAGCTAGTGTTTGTTTCCCAGTGAGAAAGGAAGTTGAATCCCATGCAGTTTCTGGTCCTACGAGCAAGAGTTGTTTTCTGGTAAGAAGAGTCACCATTGCGCTCCCATTGCCACACACAGTGCAAATAGCACTGGCGTCTGTTCCCAGCAAGTACTGTGTATTGGACAGAGGAGTGGCTACTGTTCTTGTCAGTTTACTAAGCAGAGTTGGACTAGATATGGCCCGTGTGTGTAGGAAGCACAGTTCTTTTGTTCTGAGCAAGCTCACTGTTTTGGCCCTGTAGGAAACACAGTAGTGTAGAAGAATGCTCTTTTCTCAAAAGCAGAGTGTGTTTCTTGTAAGGGGAGCTAGGGTTTGTTTCCCAGTCCTAAATGGAATTGAATCTCATGCAGTTTCTGGTACTACGAGCAACAGTTGTTTTCTGCTAAGGAAAGTCACTATGGTGCTCCCTTTGTCTTACACAGTGCAAATAGCACTCACGTCTGCTCCCAGCAAGTACAGTGTATTGGACTGAAGAGGAGCTACTGTTCTTGTCAGTTTACGAAGCAGAGTTGAACAAGATATGATCCACGTGTGTAGGAAGCACAGTTCTTTTGTGCTGAGCAAACTCTCTGTTCGGAACCCATAGGAAACACAGTAGAGTAGAAGAGTGCTCTTTTCTCAAAAGCAGAGTGTGTTTCTTGTAAGGCAAGCTAGCGTTTGTTTCCCAGTCCTAAATGGAGTTGTGTCCCATTCAGTTTCTGGTCCTATGAGCAAGAGTTGTTTTCTGGTAAGAAGAGTCACTATTGTGCTCCCATTGTCATACACAGGGCAAATAGCACTGGCGTCTGTTCCCAGCAAGTACAGTGTATTGGACAGAAGAGGAGCTACTGTTCTTGTCAGTTTCCTAAGCAGAGTTGAACTAAATTTGGCCCCTGTGTGTAGGAAGCACAGTTTTTTGTTCTGAGCAAGCTCACTGTTCTGGCCCTATAGGAAACACAGTAGAGTAGAAGAGTGCTCTTTTCTCAATAGCAGAGTACGTTTCTTCTAAGACAAGCTAGCGTTTGTTTACCAGTCCTAAATGGAGTTGAATCACATGCAGTTTCTGGTCCTACAGGCAAGAGTTGTTTTCTGGTGGGAAGAGTCACTATTGAGCTCCCATTGTCATACACAGTGCAAATAGCTCTCACGTCTGCTCCCAGCAAGTACATTGTATTGGACAGAAGTGGAGCTACTGTTCTTGTCAGTTTCCTATGCAGAGTTGAACTAGATATGGCCCGTGTGTGTAGGAAGCACAGTTCTTTTGTTCTGAGCAAGCTCACTGTTCTGAACCTATAGGAAACAAAGTAGAGTAGAAGAGTGCTCTTTTCACAAAAGCAGAGTGTGTTTCTTGTAAGGCAAGCTAGCGTTTGTTTCCCAGTCCTAAATGGAGTTGAATCCCATGCAGTTTCTGGTACTACAGGCAAGAGTTGTTTTCTGGTGGGAAGAGTCACTATTGAGCTCCCATTGTCATACACAGTGCAAATAGCTCTCACGTCTGCTCCCAGCAAGTACAGTGTATTAGACAGAAGAGGAGCTACTGTTCTTGTCAGTTTTCTATGCAGAGTTGAACTAGATATGGACTGTGTGTGTAGGAAGCACAGTTCTTTTGTTCTGAGCAAGCTCACTGTTCTGAACCTATAGGAAACACAGTAGAGTAGAAGAGTGCTCTTTTCTCAAAAGCAGAGTGTGTTTCTTGTAAGGCAAGCTAGCGTTTGTTTCTCAGTCCTAAACGGAGTTGAATCCCATGCAGTTTCTGGTCCTACAGGCAAGAGTTGTTTTCTGGTGGGAAGAGTCACTATTGAGCTCCCATTGTCATACACAGTGCAAATAGCTCTCACGTCTGCTCCCAGAAAGTACAGTGTATTAGACAGAAGAGGAGATACTGTTCTTGTCAGTTTCCTATGCAGAGTTGAACAAGATATGGCCCGTGTGTGTAGGAAGCACAGTTCTTTTGTTCTGAGCAAGCTCACTGTTCTGAACCTATAGGAAACACAGTAGAGTAGAAGAGTGCTCTTTTCTCAAAAGCAGAGTGGGTTTCTTCTAAGGCGAGCTACGGTTTGTTTCCCAGTCCTAAATGGAGTTGAATCACATGCAGTTTCTGGTCCTACAGGCAAGAGTTGTTTTCTGGTGGGAAGAGTCACTATTGAGCTCCCATTGTCATACACAGTGCAAATATCTCTCACGTCTGCTCCCAGCAAGTACATTGTATTAGACAGAAGAGGAGCTACTGTTCTTGTAAGTTTCCTATGCAGAGTTGAACTAGATATGGCCCGTGTGTGTAGGAAGCACAGTTCTTTTGTTCTGAGCAAGCTCACTGTTCTGAACCTATAGGAAACACAATAGAGTAGAAGAGTGCTCTTTTCTCAAAAGCAGAGTGTGTTTCTTTTTAGGCTAGCTAGTGTTTGTTTCCCAGTGAGAAAGGAAGTTGAATCCCATGCAGTTTCTGGTCCTACGAGCAAGAGTTGTTTTCTGGTAAGAAGAGTCACCATTGCGCTCCCATTGCCACACACAGTGCAAATAGCACTGGCGTCTGTTCCCAGCAAGTACTGTGTATTGGACAGAGGAGTAGCTACTGTTCTTGTCAGTTTACTAAGCAGAGTTGGACTAGATATGGCCCGTGTGTGTAGGAAGCACAGTTCTTTTGTTCTGAGCAAGCTCACTGTTTTGGCCCTGTAGGAAACACAGTAGTGTAGAAGAATGCTCTTTTCTCAAAAGCAGAGTGTGTTTCTTGTAAGGGGAGCTAGGGTTTGTTTCCCAGTCCTAAATGGAATTGAATCTCATGCAGTTTCTGGTACTACGAGCAACAGTTGTTTTCTGGTAAGGAAAGTCACTATGGTGCTCCCTTTGTCATACACAGTGCAAATAGCACTCACGTCTGCTCCCAGCAAGTACAGTGTATTGGACTGAAGAGGAGCTACTGTTCTTGTCAGTTTCCGAAGCAGAGTTGAACAAGATATGATCCACGTGTGTAGGAAGCACAGTTCTTTTGTGCTGAGCAAACTCTCTGTTCGGAACCCATAGGAAACACAGTAGAGTAGAAGAGTGCTCTTTTCTCAAAAGCAGAGTGTGTTTCTTGTAAGGCAAGCTAGCGTTTGTTTCCCAGTCCTAAATGGAGTTGAGTCCCATTCAGTTTCTGGTCCTATGAGCAAGAGTTGTTTTCTGGTAAGAAGAGTCACTATTGTGCTCCCATTGTCATACACAGGGCAAATAGCACTGGCGTCTGTTCCCAGCAAGTACAGTGTATTGGACAGAAGAGGAGCTACTGTTCTTGTCAGTTTCCTAAGCAGAGTTGAACTAAATATGGCCCCTGTGTGTAGGAAGCACAGTTCTTTTGTTCTGAGCAAGCTCACTGTTCGGACACCATAGGAAACACAGTAGAGTAGAAGAGTGCTCTTTTCTCAAAAGCAGAGTGTGTTTCTTGTAAGGCAAGCTAGCGTTTGTTTCCCAGTCCTAAATGGAGTTGAATCCCATGCAGTTTCTGGTCCAACAGGCAAGAGTTGTTTTCTGGTGGGAAGAGTCACTATTGAGCTCCCATTGTCATACACAGTGCAAATAGCTCTCACGTCTGCTCCCAGCAAGTACAGTGTATTAGACAGAAGAGGAGCTACTGTTCTTGTCAGTTTCCTATGCAGAGTTGAACTAGATATGGCCTGTGTGTGTAGGAAGCACAGTTCTTTTGTTCTGAGCAAGCTCACTGTTCTGAACCTATAGGAAACACAGTAGAGTAGAAGAGTGCTCTTTTCTCAAAAGCAGAGTGTGTTTCTTGTAAGGCAAGCTAGCGTTTGTTTCTCAGTCCTAAACGGAGTTGAATCCCATGCAGTTTCTGGTCCTACAGGCAAGAGTTGTTTTCTGGTGGGAAGAGTCACTATTGAGCTCCCATTGTCATACACAGTGCAAATAGCTCTCACGTCTGCTTTCAGAAAGTACAGTGTATTAGACAGAAGAGGAGCTACTGTTCTTGTCAGTTTCCTATGCAGAGTTGAACTAGATATGGCCCATGTGTGTAGGAAGCACAGTTCTTTTGTTCTGAGCAAGCTCACTGTTCTGAACCTATAGGAAACACAGTAGAGTAGAAGAGTGCTCTTTTCTCAAAAGCAGAGTGGGTTTCTTCTAAGGCGAGCTACGGTTTGTTTCCCAGTCCTAAATGGAGTTGAATCACATGCAGTTTCTGGTCCTACAGGCAAGAGTTGTTTTCTGGTGGGAAGAGTCACTATTGAGCTCCCATTGTCATACACAGTGCAAATATCTCTCACGTCTGCTCCCAGCAAGTACATTGTATTAGACAGAAGAGGAGCTACTGTTCTTGTAAGTTTCCTATGCAGAGTTGAACTAGATATGGCCCGTGTGTGTAGGAAGCACAGTTCTTTTGTTCTGAGCAAGCTCACTGTTCTGAACCTATAGGAAACACAGTAGAGTAGAAGAGTGCTCTTTTCTCAAAAGCAGAGTGTATTTCTTTTAAGGCTAGCTAGTGTTTGTTTCCCAGTGAGAAAAGAAGTTGAATCCCATGCAGTTTCTGGTCCTACGAGCAAGAGTTGTTTTCTGGTAAGAAGAGTCACCATTGCGCTCCCATTGCCATACACAGTGCAAATAGCACTGGCGTCTGTTCCCAGCAAGTACTGTGTATTGGACAGAGGAGTAGCTACTGTTCTTGTCAGTTTACTAAGCAGAGTTGGACTAGATATGGCCCGTGTGTGTAGGAAGCACAGTTCTTTTGTTCTGAGCAAGCTCACTGTTTTGGCCCTGTAGGAAACACAGTAGTGTAGAAGAATGCTCTTTTCTCAAAAGCAGAGTGTGTTTCTTGTAAGGGGAGCTAGGGTTTGTTTTCCAGTCCTAAATGGAATTGAATCTCATGCAGTTTCTGGTACTACGAGCAACAGTTGTTTTCTGGTAAGGAAAGTCACTATGGTGCTCCCTTTGTCATACACTGTGCAAATAGCACTCACGTCTGCTCCCAGCAAGTACAGTGTATTGGACTGAAGAGGAGCTACTGTTCTTGTCAGTTTCCGAAGCAGAGTTGAACAAGATATGATCCACGTGTGTAGAAAGCACAGTTCTTTTGTGCTGAGCAAACTCTCTGTTCGGAACCCATAGGAAACACAGTAGAGTAGAAGAGTGCTCTTTTCTCAAAAGCAGAGTGTGTTTCTTGTAAGGCAAGCTAGCGTTTGTTTCCCAGTCCTAAATGGAGTTGAGTCCCATTCAGTTTCTGCTCCTATGAGCAAGAGTTGTTTTCTGGTAAGCAGAGTCACTATTGTGCTCCCATTGTCATACACAGGGCAAATAGCACTGGCGTCTGTTCCCAGCAAGTACAGTGTATTGGACAGAAGAGGAGCTACTGTTCTTGTCAGTTTCCTAAGCAGAGTTGAACTAAATATGGCCCCTGTGTGTAGGAAGCACAGTTTTTTGTTCTGAGCAAGCTCACTGTTCTGGCCCTATAGGAAACACAGTAGAGTAGAAGAGTGCTCTTTTCTCAATAGCAGAGTACGTTTCTTCTAAGGCAAGCTAGCGTTTGTTTACCAGTCCTAAATGGAGTTGAAGCACATGCAGTTTCTGGTCCTACATGCAAGAGTTGTTTTCTGGTGGGAAGAGTCACTATTGAGCTCCCATTGTCATACACAGTGCAAATAGCTCTCGCGTCTGCTCCCAGCAAGTACATTGTATTGGACAGAAGAGGAGCTAATGTTCTTGTCAGTTTCCTAAGCAGAGTTGAACTAGATATGGCCCGTGTGTGTAGGAATCACAGTTCTTTTGTTCTGAGCAAGCTCACTGTTCATAACTTATAGGAAACACAGTAGAGTAGATGAGTGCTCTTTTCTCAAAAGCAGAGTGTGTTTCTTCTAAGGCGAGCTAGCATTTGTTTCCCAGTTCTAAATGGAGTTGAATCACATGCAGTTTCTGGTCCTACAAGCAAGAGTTGTTTTCTGGTAAGAAGAGGCACTATTGCGCTCCCATTGTCATACACAGAGCAAATAGCACTGTCGTTTGTTCCCAGCATGTACAATGTATTGGACTGAGGACGATCTACTGTTCTTGTCAGTTTCCAAAGCGAGTTGAACTAGATATGGCCCGTGTGTGTAGGAAGCACAGTTCTTTTGTTCTGAGCAAGCTCACTGTTCGGACCCCATAGGAAACACAGTAGAGTAGAAGAGTGCTCTTTTCTCAAAAGCAGAGTGTGTTTCTTGTAAGGCTAGCTAGTGTTTGTTTCCAGTCAGAAACGAAGTTGAATCCCATTCAGTTTCTGGTCCTACAGGCAAGAGTTGTTTTCTGGTAAGAAGAGTCACTATTGTGCTCCCTTTGCCATACACAGTGCAAATAGCACTCGTGTCTGCTCCCAGTAAGTACCATGTATTGAACTGAAGAGGTGTTACTATTGTTGTGAGTTCCCTAAGCAGAGTTGAACTAGATATGGACGGTGTGTGTAGGAAGCACAGTTCTTTTGTTCTGAGCAAGCTCACTGTTCTGGACCTTTAGGAAACACAGTAGAGTAGAAGAGTGCTCTTTTCTCAAAAGCAGAGAGTGTTTCTTCTAAGGCGAGCTAGCGTTTGTTTCCCAGTCCTAAATGAAGTTGAATCACATGCAGTTTCTTGTCCTATGAGCAGGAGTTTTTTTCTGGTAAAAAGAGTCACTATTGTGCTCCCATTGCAATACACAGTGCAAATAGCACTCGCGTCTGTTCCCAGCAAGTACAGTGTATTGGACTGAAGAGGACCTACTGTTCTTGTCTGTTTCGTAAGCAGAGTTGAACTAGATATGACCCGTGTGTGTAGGAAGGACATTTCTTTTGTTCTGAGCAAGCTCACTGTTCAGACTCCATAGGAAACACAGTAGAGTAGAAGAGTGCTCTTTTCTCAAAAGCAGAGTGTGTTTCTTGTAAGGCTAGCTAGTGTTTGTTTTCCAGTCAGAAACGGAGTTGAATCCCATGCAGTTTCTGGTCTTACAAGCAAGAGTTGTTTTCTGGTAAGAAGAGACACTATTGCACTCCCATTGCCATAAAGAGTGCAAATAGCACTCGCATCTGTTCCCAGCATGTACAGTGTATTGAACGGAAGAGGAGCTACTGTTCTTGTCAGTTTCCTAAGCAGAGTTGAACTAGATATGGCCCGTGTGTGTAGGAAGCACAGTTCTTTTGTTCTGAGCAAGCTCACTCTTCTGGCCCTATAGGATACACAGTAGAGTAGAAGAGGGCTCTTTTCTCAAAAGCAGAGTGTGTTTCTTGTAAGGTGAGCTAGCGTTTGTTTCCCAATCCTAAATGGAATTGAATCACATGCAGTTTTTGGTACTACGATCAAGAGTTGTTTTCTGGTAAGGAAAGTCACTATTGTGCTACCTTTGCCATACACAGTGCAAATAGCACTCGCGTCTGTTCCCAGCAAGTACAGTGTATTGGACTGAAGAGGAGCTACTGTTCTTGTCAGTTTCCTAAGCAGAGTTTAACTAGATATGTCGCTTTTGTGTAGGAAGCACAGTTCTTTTGTTCTGAGAAAGCTCACTGTTCTGGCCTTATAGGAAACACAGTAGAGTAGAAGAGTGCTCTTTTCTCATTAGCAGAGTGTGTTTCTTGTAAGGCAAGTTAGTGTTTGTTTCTCAGTCCTAAATGGAGTTGAATCCCATGCAGTTTCTGGTCCTACGAACTATAGTTGTTTTGTGGTATGAAGAGTCACTATTGTGCTCCCATTGTCATACACAGGGCAAATAGCACTGGCGTCTGTTCCAAGCATGTACAGTGTATTAGACTGAAGAGAATCTACTGTTCTTGTCAGTTTCCTAAGCAGAGTTGAACTAGATATGGCCCGTGTGTGTAGGAAGCACAGTTCTTTTGTTCTGAGCAAGCTCACTGTTCTGGCCCTATAGGAAACACAGTAGAGTAGAAGAGTGCTCTTTTCTCAAAAGCAGAGTGTGTTTCTTCTAAGGCAAGCTAGCGTTTCTTTCCCAGTTAAATGGAGTTGAATTACATGCAGTTTCTGGTGCACAAGCAAGAGTTGTTTTCTGGTAAGAAGAGTCACTATTGTGCTCCCTTTGCCATACACAGTGCAAATAGCACTCGTGTCTGCTCCCAGCAAGTACCGTGTATTGAGCTGAAGAGGAACTACTATTGTTGTCAGTTCCCTAAGCAGAGTTGAACTAAATATGGACGGTGTGTGTAGGAAGCACAGTTCTTTTGTTCTGAGCAAGCTCACTGTTCTGGCCCTTTAGGAAACACAGTAGAGTAGAAGAGTGCTCTTTTCTCAAAAGCAGAGTGTGTTTCTTGTAAGGTGAGCTAGCGTTTGTTTCCCAATCCTAAATGGAATTGAATCACACGCAGTTTTTGGTACTACATTCAAGAGTTGTTTTCTGGTAAGGAAAGTCACTATTGTGCTACCTTTTCCATACACAGTGCAAATAGCACTTGCGTCTGTTCCCAGCAAGTTCAGTGTACTGGACTGAAGAGGATCTACTGTTCTTGTCAGTTTCCTATGCAGAGTTGAACTAGATATGGACTGTGTGTGTAGGAAGCACAGTTCTTTTGTTCTGAGCAAGCTCACTGTTCTGAACCTATAGGAAACACAGTAGAGTAGAAGAGTGCTCTTTTCTCAAAAGCGGAGTGGGTTTCTTCTAAGGCGAGCTACGGTTTGTTTCCCAGTCCTAAATGGAGTTGAATCACATGCAGTTTCTGGTCCTACAGGCAAGAGTTGTTTTCTGGTGGGAAGAGTCACTATTGAGCTCCCATTGTCATACACAGTGCAAATAGCTCTCACGTCTGCTCCCAGCAAGTACATTGTATTAGACAGAAGAGGAGCTACTGTTCTTGTCAGTTTCCTATGCAGAGTTGAACTAGATATGGCCCGTGTGTGTAGGAAGCAAAGTTCTTTTGTTCTGAGCAAGCTCACTGTTCTGAACCTATAGGAAACACAATAGAGTAGAAGAGTGCTCTTTTCTCAAAAGCGGAGTGTGTTTCTTGTAAGGCTAGCTAGTGTTTGTTTCCCAGTGAGAAATGAAGTTGAATCCCATGCAGTTTCTGGTCCTACGAGCAAGAGTTGTTTTCTGGTAAGAAGAGTCACTATTGCCCTCCCATTGCCATACACAGTGCAAATAGCACTCGCGTCGGCTCCTAGCAAGTACAGTGTATTGGACTGAAGAGGAGCTACTGTTCTTGTCAGTTTCCTAAGCAGAGTTGAACTATATATGGCCCGTGTGTAGGAAGCACAGTTCTTTTGTTCTGAGCAAGCTCACTGTTCTGGCCGTTTAGGAAACACAGTAGAGTAGAAGAATGCTCTTTTCTCAAAGGCAGAGTGTGTTTCTTGTAAGGGGAGCTAGCGTTTGTTTCCCAGTCCTAAATGGAATTGAATCACATGCAGTTTCTGGTACTACGAGCAACAGTTGTTTTCTGGTAAGGAAAGTCACTATGGTGCTCCCTTTGCCATACACAGTGCAAATAGCACTTGCGTCTGCTCCCAGCAAGTACAGTGTATTGGACTGAAGAGGAGCTACTGTTCTTGTCAGTTTTCGAAGCAGAGTTGAACTAGATATGGCCCATGTGTGTGGGAAGCACAGTTCTTTTGTTCTGAGCAAGCTCACTGTTCGGACACCTTAGGAAACACAGTAGAGTAGAAGAGTGCTCTTTTCTCAAAAGCAGAGTGTGTTTCTTGTAAGGTGACCTAGCGTTTGTTTCCCAGTCTTAAATGGAATTGAATCCCATGCAGTTGCTGGTCCTACAGGCAAGAGTTATTTTCTGGTGGGAAGAGTCACTATTGAGCTCCCATTGTCATACACAGTGCAAATAGCTCTCACGTCTGCTCCCAGCAAGTACATTGTATTAGACAGAAGAGGAGCTACTGTTCTTGTCAGTTTCCTATGCAGAGTTGAACTAGATATGGCCCGTGTGTGTAGGAAGCACAGTTCTTTTGTTCTGAGCAAGCTGACTGTTCTGAAACTATAGGAAACACAGTAGAGTAGAAGAGTGCTCTTTTCTCAAAAGCAGAGTGTGTTTCTTCTAAGGCAAGCTAGCGTTTGTTTCTCAGTCCTAAACGGAGTTGAATCCCATGCAGTTTCTGGTCCTACAGGCAAGAGTTGTTTTCTGGTGGGAAGAGTCACTATTGAGCTCCCATTGTCATACACAGTGCAAATAGCTCTCACGTCTGCTCCCAGAAAGTACAGTGTATTAGACAGAAGAGGAGATACTGTTCTTGTCAGTTTCCTATGCAGAGTTGAACTAGATATGGCCCGTGTGTGTAGGAAGCACAGTTCTTTTGTTCTGAGCAAGCTCACTGTTCTGAACCTATAGGAAACACAGTAGAGTAGAAGAGTGCTCTTTTCTCAAAAGCAGAGTGGGTTTCTTCTAAGGCGAGCTACGGTTTGTTTCCCAGTCCTAAATGGAGTTGAATCACATGCAGTTTCTGGTCCTACAGGCAAGAGTTTTTTTCTGGTGGGAAGAGTCACTATTGAGCTCCCATTGTCATACACAGTGCAAATATCTCTCACGTCTGCTCCCAGCAAGTACATTGTATTAGACAGAAGAGGAGCTACTGTTCTTGTAAGTTTCCTATGCAGAGTTGAACTAGATATGGCCCGTGTGTGTAGGAAGCACAGTTCTTTTGTTCTGAGCAAGCTCACTGTTCTGAACCTATAGGAAACACAATAGAGTAGAAGAGTGCTCTTTTCTCAAAAGCAGAGTGTGTTTCTTTTAAGGCTAGCTAGTGTTTGTTTCCCAGTGAGAAAGGAAGTTGAATCCCATGCAGTTTCTGGTCCTACGAGCAAGAGTTGTTTTCTGGTAAGAAGAGTCACCATTGCGCTCCCATTGCCACACACAGTGCAAATAGCACTGGCGTCTGTTCCCAGCAAGTACTGTGTATTGGACAGAGGAGTAGCTACTGTTCTTGTCAGTTTACTAAGCAGAGTTGGACTAGATATGGCCCGTGTGTGTAGGAAGCACAGTTCTTTTGTTCTGAGCAAGCTCACTGTTTTGGCCCTGTAGGAAACACAGTAGTGTAGAAGAATGCTCTTTTCTCAAAAGCAGAGTGTGTTTCTTGTAAGGGGAGCTAGGGTTTGTTTCCCAGTCCTAAATGGAATTGAATCTCATGCAGTTTCTGGTACTACGAGCAACAGTTGTTTTCTGGTAAGGAAAGTCACTATGGTGCTCCCTTTGTCTTACACAGTGCAAATAGCACTCACGTCTGCTCCCAGCAAGTACAGTGTATTGGACTGAAGAGGAGCTACTGTTCTTGTCAGTTTACGAAGCAGAGTTGAACAAGATATGATCCACGTGTGTAGGAAGCACAGTTCTTTTGTGCTGAGCAAACTCTCTGTTCGGAACCCATAGGAAACACAGTAGAGTAGAAGAGTGCTCTTTTCTCAAAAGAAGAGTGTGTTTCTTGTAAGGCAAGCTAGCGTTTGTTTCCCAGTCCTAAATGGAGTTGAGTCCCATTCAGTTTCTGGTCCTATGAGCAAGAGTTGTTTTCTGGTAAGAAGAGTCACTATTGTGCTCCCATTGTCATACACAGGGCAAATAGCACTGGCGTCTGTTCCCAGCAAGTACAGTGTATTGGACAGAAGAGGAGCTACTGTTCTTGTCAGTTTCCTAAGCAGAGTTGAACTAAATATGGCCCCTGTGTGTAGGAAGCACAGTTTTTTGTTCTGAGCAAGCTCACTGTTCTGGCCCTATAGGAAACACAGTAGAGTAGAAGAGTGCTCTTTTCTCAATAGCAGAGTACGTTTCTTCTAAGACAAGCTAGCGTTTGTTTACCAGTCCTAAATGGAGTTGAATCACATGCAGTTTCTGGTCCTACAGGCAAGAGTTGTTTTCTGGTGGGAAGAGTCACTATTGAGCTCCCATTGTCATACACAGTGCAAATAGCTCTCACGTCTGCTCCCAGCAAGTACATTGTATTGGACAGAAGTGGAGCTACTGTTCTTGTCAGTTTCCTATGCAGAGTTGAACTAGATATGGCCCGTGTGTGTAGGAAGCACAGTTCTTTTGTTCTGAGCAAGCTCACTGTTCTGAACCTATAGGAAACAAAGTAGAGTAGAAGAGTGCTCTTTTCTCAAAAGCAGAGTGTGTTTCTTGTAAGGCAAGCTAGCGTTTGTTTCCCAGTCCTAAATGGAGTTGAATCCCATGCAGTTTCTGGTCCTACAGGCAAGAGTTGTTTTCTGGTGGGAAGAGTCACTATTGAGCTCCCATTGTCATACACAGTGCAAATAGCTCTCACGTCTGCTCCCAGCAAGTACAGTGTATTAGACAGAAGAGGAGCTACTGTTCTTGTCAGTTTCCTATGCAGAGTTGAACTAGATATGGCCTGTGTGTGTAGGAAGCACAGTTCTTTTGTTCTGAGCAAGCTCACTGTTCTGAACCTATAGGAAACACAGTAGAGTAGAAGAGTGCTCTTTTCTCAAAAGCAGAGTGTGTTTCTTGTAAGGCAAGCTAGCGTTTGTTTCTCAGTCCTAAACGGAGTTGAATCCCATGCAGTTTCTGGTCCTACAGGCAAGAGTTGTTTTCTGGTGGGAAGAGTCACTATTGAGCTCCCATTGTCATACACAGTGCAAATAGCTCTCACGTCTGCTCCCAGAAAGTACAGTGTATTAGACAGAAGAGGAGATACTGTTCTTGTCAGTTTCCTATGCAGAGTTGAACTAGATATGGCCCGTGTGTGTAGGAAGCACAGTTCTTTTGTTCTGAGCAAGCTCACTGTTCTGAACCTATAGGAAACACAGTAGAGTAGAAGAGTGCTCTTTTCTCAAAAGCAGAGTGGGTTTCTTCTAAGGCGAGCTACGGTTTGTTTCCCAGTCCTAAATGGAGTTGAATCACATGCAGTTTCTGGTCCTACAGGCAAGAGTTGTTTTGTGGTGGGAAGAGTCACTATTGAGCTCCCATTGTCATACACAGTGCAAATATCTCTCACGTCTGCTCCCAGCAAGTACATTGTATTAGACAGAAGAGGAGCTACTGTTCTTGTAAGTTTCCTATGCAGAGTTGAACTAGATATGGCCCGTGTGTGTAGGAAGCACAGTTCTTTTGTTCTGAGCAAGCTCACTGTTCTGAACCTATAGGAAACACAATAGAGTAGAAGAGTGCTCTTTTCTCAAAAGCAGAGTGTGTTTCTTTTAAGGCTAGCTAGTGTTTGTTTCCCAGTGAGAAAGGAAGTTGAATCCCATGCAGTTTCTGGTCCTACGAGCAAGAGTTGTTTTCTGGTAAGAAGAGTCACCATTGCGCTCCCATTGCCACACACAGTGCAAATAGCACTGGCGTCTGTTCCCAGCAAGTACTGTGTATTGGACAGAGGAGTAGCTACTGTTCTTGTCAGTTTACTAAGCAGAGTTGGACTAGATATGGCCCGTGTGTGTAGGAAGCACAGTTCTTTTGTTCTGAGCAAGCTCACTGTTTTGGCCCTGTAGGAAACACAGTAGTGTAGAAGAATGCTCTTTTCTCAAAAGCAGAGTGTGTTTCTTGTAAGGGGAGCTAGGGTTTGTTTCCCAGTCCTAAATGGAATTGAATCTCATGCAGTTTCTGGTACTACGAGCAACAGTTGTTTTCTGGTAAGGAAAGTCACTATGGTGCTCCCTTTGTCTTACACAGTGCAAATAGCACTCACGTCTGCTCCCAGCAAGTACAGTGTATTGGACTGAAGAGGAGCTACTGTTCTTGTCAGTTTACGAAGCAGAGTTGAACAAGATATGATCCACGTGTGTAGGAAGCACAGTTCTTTTGTGCTGAGCAAACTCTCTGTTCGGAACCCATAGGAAACACAGTAGAGTAGAAGAGTGCTCTTTTCTCAAAAGAAGAGTGTGTTTCTTGTAAGGCAAGCTAGCGTTTGTTTCCCAGTCCTAAATGGAGTTGAGTCCCATTCAGTTTCTGGTCCTATGAGCAAGAGTTGTTTTCTGGTAAGAAGAGTCACTATTGTGCTCCCATTGTCATACACAGGGCAAATAGCACTGGCGTCTGTTCCCAGCAAGTACAGTGTATTGGACAGAAGAGGAGCTACTGTTCTTGTCAGTTTCCTAAGCAGAGTTGAACTAAATATGGCCCCTGTGTGTAGGAAGCACAGTTTTTTGTTCTGAGCAAGCTCACTGTTCTGGCCCTATAGGAAACACAGTAGAGTAGAAGAGTGCTCTTTTCTCAATAGCAGAGTACGTTTCTTCTAAGACAAGCTAGCGTTTGTTTACCAGTCCTAAATGGAGTTGAATCACATGCAGTTTCTGGTCCTACAGGCAAGAGTTGTTTTCTGGTGGGAAGAGTCACTATTGAGCTCCCATTGTCATACACAGTGCAAATAGCTCTCACGTCTGCTCCCAGCAAGTACATTGTATTGGACAGAAGTGGAGCTACTGTTCTTGTCAGTTTCCTATGCAGAGTTGAACTAGATATGGCCCGTGTGTGTAGGAAGCACAGTTCTTTTGTTCTGAGCAAGCTCACTGTTCTGAACCTATAGGAAACAAAGTAGAGTAGAAGAGTGCTCTTTTCTCAAAAGCAGAGTGTGTTTCTTGTAAGGCAAGCTAGCGTTTGTTTCCCAGTCCTAAATGGAGTTGAATCCCATGCAGTTTCTGGTCCTACAGGCAAGAGTTGTTTTCTGGTGGGAAGAGTCACTATTGAGCTCCCATTGTCATACACAGTGCAAATAGCTCTCACGTCTGCTCCCAGCAAGTACAGTGTATTAGACAGAAGAGGAGATACTGTTCTTGTAAGTTTCCTATGCAGAGTTGAACTAGATATGGCCCGTGTGTGTAGGAAGCACAGTTCTTTTGTTCTGAGCAAGCTCACTGTTCTGAACCTATAGGAAACACAATAGAGTAGAAGAGTGCTCTTTTCTCAAAAGCAGAGTGTGTTTCTTTTTAGGCTAGCTAGTGTTTGTTTCCCAGTGAGAAAGGAAGTTGAATCCCATGAAGTTTCTGGTCCTACGAGCAAGAGTTGTTTTCTGGTAAGAAGAGTCACCATTGCGCTCCCATTGCCACACACAGTGCAAATAGCACTGGCGTCTGTTCCCAGCAAGTACTGTGTATTGGACAGAGGAGTAGCTACTGTTCTTGTCAGTTTACTAAGCAGAGTTGGACTAGATATGGCCCGTGTGTGTAGGAAGCACAGTTCTTTTGTTCTGAGCAAGCTCACTGTTTTGGCCCTGTAGGAAACACAGTAGTGTAGAAGAATGCTCTTTTCTCAAAAGCAGAGTGTGTTTCTTGTAAGGGGAGCTAGGGTTTGTTTCCCAGTCCTAAATGGAATTGAATCTCATGCAGTTTCTGGTACTACGAGCAACAGTTGTTTTCTGGTAAGGAAAGTCACTATGGTGCTCCCTTTGTCATACACAGTGCAAATAGCACTCACGTCTGCTCCCAGCAAGTACAGTGTATTGGACTGAAGAGGAGCTACTGTTCTTGTCAGTTTCCGAAGCAGAGTTGAACAAGATATGATCCACGTGTGTAGGAAGCACAGTTCTTTTGTGCTGAGCAAACTCTCTGTTCGGAACCCATAGGAAACACAGTAGAGTAGAAGAGTGCTCTTTTCTCAAAAGCAGAGTGTGTTTCTTGTAAGGCAAGCTAGCGTTTGTTTCCCAGTCCTAAATGGAGTTGAGTCCCATTCAGTTTCTGGTCCTATGAGCAAGAGTTGTTTTCTGGTAAGAAGAGTCACTATTGTGCTCCCATTGTCATACACAGGGCAAATAGCACTGGCGTCTGTTCCCAGCAAGTACAGTGTATTGGACAGAAGAGGAGCTACTGTTCTTGTCAGTTTCCTAAGCAGAGTTGAACTAAATATGGCCCCTGTGTGTAGGAAGCACAGTTCTTTTGTTCTGAGCAAGCTCACTGTTCGGACACCATAGGAAACACAGTAGAGTAGAAGAGTGCTCTTTTCTCAAAAGCAGAGTGTGTTTCTTGTAAGGCAAGCTAGCGTTTGTTTCCCAGTCCTAAATGGAGTTGAATCCCATGCAGTTTCTGGTCCAACAGGCAAGAGTTGTTTTCTGGTGGGAAGAGTCACTATTGAGCTCCCATTGTCATACACAGTGCAAATAGCTCTCACGTCTGCTCCCAGCAAGTACAGTGTATTAGACAGAAGAGGAGCTACTGTTCTTGTCAGTTTCCTATGCAGAGTTGAACTAGATATGGCCTGTGTGTGTAGGAAGCACAGTTCTTTTGTTCTGAGCAAGCTCACTGTTCTGAACCTATAGGAAACACAGTAGAGTAGAAGAGTGCTCTTTTCTCAAAAGCAGAGTGTGTTTCTTGTAAGGCAAGCTAGCGTTTGTTTCTCAGTCCTAAACGGAGTTGAATCCCATGCAGTTTCTGGTCCTACAGGCAAGAGTTGTTTTCTGGTGGGAAGAGTCACTATTGAGCTCCCATTGTCATACACAGTGCAAATAGCTCTCACGTCTGCTCCCAGAAAGTACAGTGTATTAGACAGAAGAGGAGCTACTGTTCTTGTCAGTTTCCTATGCAGAGTTGAACTAGATATGGCCCATGTGTGTAGGAAGCACAGTTCTTTTGTTCTGAGCAAGCTCACTGTTCTGAACCTATAGGAAACACAGTAGAGTAGAAGAGTGCTCTTTTCTCAAAAGCAGAGTGGGTTTCTTCTAAGGCGAGCTACGGTTTGTTTCCCAGTCCTAAATGGAGTTGAATCACATGCAGTTTCTGGTCCTACAGGCAAGAGTTGTTTTCTGGTGGGAAGAGTCACTATTGAGCTCCCATTGTCATACACAGTGCAAATATCTCTCACGTCTGCTCCCAGCAAGTACATTGTATTAGACAGAAGAGGAGCTACTGTTCTTGTAAGTTTCCTATGCAGAGTTGAACTAGATATGGCCCGTGTGTGTAGGAAGCACAGTTCTTTTGTTCTGAGCAAGCTCACTGTTCTGAACCTATAGGAAACACAGTAGAGTAGAAGAGTGCTCTTTTCTCAAAAGCAGAGTGTATTTCTTTTAAGGCTAGCTAGTGTTTGTTTCCCAGTGAGAAAAGAAGTTGAATCCCATGCAGTTTCTGGTCCTACGAGCAAGAGTTGTTTTCTGGTAAGATGAGTCACCATTGCGCTCCCATTGCCATACACAGTGCAAATAGCACTGGCGTCTGTTCCCAGCAAGTACTGTGTATTGGACAGAGGAGTAGCTACTGTTCTTGTCAGTTTACTAAGCAGAGTTGGACTAGATATGGCCCGTGTGTGTAGGAAGCACAGTTCTTTTGTTCTGAGCAAGCTCACTGTTTTGGCCCTGTAGGAAACACAGTAGTGTAGAAGAATGCTCTTTTCTCAAAAGCAGAGTGTGTTTCTTGTAAGGGGAGCTAGGGTTTGTTTTCCAGTCCTAAATGGAATTGAATCTCATGCAGTTTCTGGTACTACGAGCAACAGTTGTTTTCTGGTAAGGAAAGTCACTATGGTGCTCCCTTTGTCATACACTGTGCAAATAGCACTCACGTCTGCTCCCAGCAAGTACAGTGTATTGGACTGAAGAGGAGCTACTGTTCTTGTCAGTTTCCGAAGCAGAGTTGAACAAGATATGATCCACGTGTGTAGGAAGCACAGTTCTTTTGTGCTGAGCAAACTCTCTGTTCGGAACCCATAGGAAACACAGTAGAGTAGAAGAGTGCTCTTTTCTCAAAAGCAGAGTGTGTTTCTTGTAAGGCAAGCTAGCGTTTGTTTCCCAGTCCTAAATGGAGTTGAGTCCCATTCAGTTTCTGGTCCTATGAGCAAGAGTTGTTTTCTGGTAAGCAGAGTCACTATTGTGCTCCCATTGTCATACACAGGGCAAATAGCACTGGCGTCTGTTCCCAGCAAGTACATTGTATTGGACAGAAGTGGAGCTACTGTTCTTGTCAGTTTCCTAAGCAGAGTTGAACTAAATATGGCCCCTGTGTGTAGGAAGCACAGTTTTTTGTTCTGAGCAAGCTCACTGTTCTGGCCCTATAGGAAACACAGTAGAGTAGAAGAGTGCTCTTTTCTCAATAGCAGAGTACGTTTCTTCTAAGGCAAGCTAGCGTTTGTTTACCAGTCCTAAATGGAGTTGAAGCACATGCAGTTTCTGGTCCTACATGCAAGAGTTGTTTTCTGGTGGGAAGAGTCACTATTGAGCTCCCATTGTCATACACAGTGCAAATAGCTCTCGCGTCTGCTCCCAGCAAGTACATTGTATTGGACAGAAGAGGAGCTAATGTTCTTGTCAGTTTCCTAAGCAGAGTTGAACTAGATATGGCCCGTGTGTGTAGGAATCACAGTTCTTTTGTTCTGAGCAAGCTCACTGTTCGTAACTTATAGGAAACACAGTAGAGTAGATGAGTGCTCTTTTCTCAAAAGCAGAGTGTGTTTCTTCTAAGGCGAGCTAGCATTTGTTTCCCAGTTCTAAATGGAGTTGAATCACATGCAGTTTCTGGTCCTACAAGCAAGAGTTGTTTTCTGGTAAGAAGAGGCACTATTGCGCTCCCATTGTCATACACAGAGCAAATAGCACTGTCGTTTGTTCCCAGCATGTACAATGTATTGGACTGAGGACGATCTACTGTTCTTGTCAGTTTCCAAAGCAGAGTTGAACTAGATATGGCCCGTGTGTGTAGGAAGCACAGTTCTTTTGTTCTGAGCAAGCTCACTGTTCGTGACCCCATAGGAAACACAGTAGAGTAGAAGAGTGATCTTTTCTCAAAAGCAGAGTGTGTTTCTTGTAAGGCTAGCTAGTGTTTGTTTCCAGTCAGAAACGAAGTTGAATCCCATTCAGTTTCTGGTCCTACAGGCAAGAGTTGTTTTCTGGTAAGAAGAGTCACTATTGTGCTCCCTTTGCCATACACAGTGCAAATAGCACTCGTGTCTGCTCCCAGTAAGTACCATGTATTGAACTGAAGAGGTGTTACTATTGTTGTGAGTTCCCTAAGCAGAGTTGAACTAGATATGGACGGTGTGTGTAGGAAGCACAGTTCTTTTGTTCTGAGCAAGCTCACTGTTCTGGACCTTTAGGAAACACAGTAGAGTAGAAGAGTGCTCTTTTCTCAAAAGCAGAGAGTGTTTCTTCTAAGGCGAGCTAGCGTTTGTTTCCCAGTCCTAAATGAAGTTGAATCACATGCAGTTTCTTGTCCTATGAGCAAGAGTTTTTTTCTGGTAAAAAGAGTCACTATTGTGCTCCCATTGCAATACACAGTGCAAATAGCACTCGCGTCTGTTCCCAGCAAGTACAGTGTATTGGACTGAAGAGGACCTACTGTTCTTGTCTGTTTCGTAAGCAGAGTTGAACTAGATATGACCCGTGTGTGTAGGAAGGACATTTCTTTTGTTCTGAGCAAGCTCACTGTTCAGACTCCATAGGAAACACAGTAGAGTAGAAGAGTGCTCTTTTCTCAAAAGCAGAGTGTGTTTCTTGTAAGGCTAGCTAGTGTTTGTTTTCCAGTCAGAAACGGAGTTGAATCCCATGCAGTTTCTGGTCTTACAAGCAAGAGTTGTTTTCTGGTAAGAAGAGACACTATTGCACTCCCATTGCCATAAAGAGTGCAAATAGCACTCGCATCTGTTCCCAGCATGTACAGTGTATTGAACGGAAGAGGAGCTACTGTTCTTGTCAGTTTCCTAAGCAGAGTTGAACTAGATATGGCCCGTGTGTGTAGGAAGCACAGTTCTTTTGTTCTGAGCAAGCTCACTCTTCTGGCCCTATAGGATACACAGTAGAGTAGAAGAGGGCTCTTTTCTCAAAAGCAGAGTGTGTTTCTTGTAAGGTGAGCTAGCGTTTGTTTCCCAATCCTAAATGGAATTGAATCACATGCAGTTTTTGGTACTACGATCAAGAGTTGTTTTCTGGTAAGGAAAGTCACTATTGTGCTACCTTTGCCATACACAGTGCAAATAGCACTCGCGTCTGTTCCCAGCAAGTACAGTGTATTGGACTGAAGAGGAGCTACTGTTCTTGTCAGTTTCCTAAGCAGAGTTTAACTAGATATGTCGCTTTTGTGTAGGAAGCACAGTTCTTTTGTTCTGAGAAAGCTCACTGTTCTGGCCTTATAGGAAACACAGTAGAGTAGAAGAGTGCTCTTTTCTCATTAGCAGAGTGTGTTTCTTGTAAGGCAAGTTAGTGTTTGTTTCCCAGTCCTAAATGGAGTTGAATCCCATGCAGTTTCTGGTCCTACGAACTATAGTTGTTTTGTGGTATGAAGAGTCACTATTGTGCTCCCATTGTCATACACAGGGCAAATAGCACTGGCGTCTGTTCCAAGCATGTACAGTGTATTAGACTGAAGAGAATCTACTGTTCTTGTCAGTTTCCTAAGCAGAGTTGAACTAGATATGGCCCGTGTGTGTAGGAAGCACAGTTCTTTTGTTCTGAGCAAGCTCACTGTTCTGGCCCTATAGGAAACACAGTAGAGTAGAAGAGTGCTCTTTTCTCAAAAGCAGAGTGTGTTTCTTCTAAGGCAAGCTAGCGTTTCTTTCCCAGTTAAATGGAGTTGAATTACATGCAGTTTCTGGTGCACAAGCAAGAGTTGTTTTCTGGTAAAAAGAGTCACTATTGTGCTCCCTTTGCCATACACAGTGCAAATAGCACTCGTGTCTGCTCCCAGCAAGTACCGTGTATTGAGCTGAAGAGGAACTACTATTGTTGTCAGTTCCCTAAGCAGAGTTGAACTAAATATGGACGGTGTGTGTAGGAAGCACAGTTCTTTTGTTCTGAGCAAGCTCACTGTTCTGGCCCTTTAGGAAACACAGTAGAGTAGAAGAGTGCTCTTTTCTCAAAAGCAGAGTGTGTTTCTTGTAAGGTGAGCTAGCGTTTGTTTCCCAATCCTAAATGGAATTGAATCACACGCAGTTTTTGGTACTACGTTCAAGAGTTGTTTTCTGGTAAGGAAAGTCACTATTGTGCTACCTTTTCCATACACAGTGCAAATAGCACTTGCGTCTGTTCCCAGCAAGTTCAGTGTACTGGACTGAAGAGGATCTACTGTTCTTGTCAGTTTCCTAAGCAGAGTTGAACTAGATATGTCCCGTTTGTGTAGGAAGCACAGTTCTTTTGTTCTAAGAAAGCTCACTGTTCTGGCCTTATAGGAAACACACTGGAGTAGAAGAGTGCTCTTTTCTCAAAAGCAGAGTGTGTTTCTTGTAAGGCGAGCTAGTGTTTGTTTCCCAATCCTAAATGGAGTTGAATCCCATGCAGATTCTGGTCCTACGAGCAAGAGTTGTTTTCTGGTAAGAAGATTCACTATTGTACTCCCATTGTCATACACCGGGCAAATAGCACTGGAGTCTGTTCCCAGCATGTACAGTGTATTGGACTGAAGAGGATCTACTGTTCTTGTCA
>NW_026736462.1:0-69537 GCF_949786415.1 Peromyscus eremicus
AAAAGAACCGTGCTTCCTACACACACGGGCCATATCTAGTTCAACTCTGCTTAGAAAATTGACAAGAACAGTAGCCTCTCTTCAGTCCAATACACTGTACTTGCTGGGAACAGACGCGAGTGCTACTTGCACTGTGTATGGCAAAGGGAGCGCAAAATGGACTCTTCTTACCAGAAAACAACTCTCGCTCGTAGGACCAGAAACTGCATGTGTATTTCAACTCGATTTAGGCCTGGGAAACAAATGCTAGCTCGCCTTACAAGAAACACACTTTGCTTTTGACAAAAGAGCACTCTTCTACTCTACTGTTTTTCCTATGGGGTCCAAACAGAGAACTTGCTCAGAACAAAGGAACTGTGCTTCCTACACCCGGGCCATATCTAGTTCAACTCTGCTGAGGAAACTGACAAGAGAAGTAGCTCCTCTTCAGTCCAATACACTGTACTTGCTGGCAACAGATGCCAGTGCTATTTGCACTGTGTATGGCAATGGGAGCGCAATAGTGACTTTCCTTACCAGAAAGCAACAATTGCTCGTAGGACCAAAACCTGCATGTGATTCAACTCCATTTAGGACTGGGAAACAAATGCTAGCTCGCCTTACAAGTAACACACTCTGCTTTTGAGTAAGGAGCACTCTTCTACTCTACTGTGTTTCCTTTAGCGCCAGAACAGTGAGCTTGCTCAGAACAAAAGAACTGTGCTTCCTACACACACGGCCATATCTAGTTCAATTCTCCTTAGGAAACTGACAAGAACAGTAGATCCTCTTCAGTCCAATACCATGTACTTGCTGGGAACAGACGCGAATGCTATTCGCACTGTGTATGACAATGGGAGCGCAATTGTGACTCTGCATACCACAAAACAACTCTTGCTCATAAAACCAGAAACTGCATGTGATTCAACTCCATTTAGGACTGGGAAACAAACGCAAGCTCGCCTTACAAGAAACACACTCTGCTTTTGAGAAAAGAGCACTCTTCTACTCTACTGTGTTTCCTATAGGACCAGAACAGTGAGCTTGCTCAGAACAAAAGAACTGTGCTTCCTACACACACGGCCATATCTAGTTCAACTCTGCTTTGGAAACTGACGAGAACAGTAGATCCTCTTCAGTCCAATACACTGTACTTGGTGTAAACAGACGCCAGTGCTATTTGCACTGTGTACAGCAATGGGAGCACAATAGTGACTCTTCTTACCAGAAAACAACTCCTGCTCATAGGACCAGAAACTGCATGTTATTCAACTCCACTTAGGACTGGGAAACAAACGCTAGCTCGCCTTACAAGAAACACGCTCTGCTTTGAGAAAAGGTCACACTTCTACTCTTCTGTGTTTCCTATAGGGTCCGAACAGTGAGCTTGCTCAGAACAAAAGAACCGTGCTTCCTACACACACGGGCCATATCTAGTTCAACTCTGCTTAGGAAACTGACAAGAACAGTAGATCCTCTTCAGTCCAATACACTGTACTTGCTGGGAACAGACGCCAGTGCTATTTGCACTGTGAATGACAAAGGGAGCGCAATAGTGACTCTTCTTACCAAAAACAACTCTTGTTCGTAAGACCAGAAACTGCATGTGATTCAACTCGATTTAGGACTGGGAAACAAACGCTAGCTCGCCTTACAAGAAACACACTCTGCTTTTGAGAAAAGAGCACTCTCTACTCTACTGTGTTTCCTGTAGGGCCAGAACAGTGAGCTTGCTCAGAACAAAAGAACTGTGCTTCCTAGACACGGGCCATATCAAGTTCAATTCTGCATAGGAAACTGACAAGAACAGTAGCTCCTCTTCAGTCCAATACACTGTAAATGCTGGGAACAGACGCGAGTGCTATTTGCACTGTGTATGGCAATGGGAGCGCATTAGTGACTCTTCTTACCAGAAAACAACTCTTGCTCGTAAGACCAAAAACTGCATTTGATTCAACTCCATTGAGGACTGGGAAACAAACCCTAGCTTGCCTTACAAGAAACACACTCTGCTTTTGAGAAAAGAGCACTCTTCTACTCTACTGTGTTTCCTATAGGGCCAGAACAGTGAGCTTGCTCAGAACAAAAGAACTGTGCTTCCTACACACACGGGCCATATCTAGTTCAACTCTGCTTAGGAAACTGACAAGAAGAGTAGCTCCTCTTCATTCCAATACACTGTACTTGCTGGGAACAGACGCGAGAGCTATTTGCACTGAGAACATCAATGGGAGCACAACAGTGACTCTTCTTACCAGAAAACATCTCTTGCTCTTAGGACCAGAAACTGCATGTGATTCAACTCCATTTAGGACTGGGAAACAAACACTAGCTTGCCTTTCTAGAAACACACTCTGCTTTTTAGGAAAGAGCACTCTTCTACACTACTGTGTTTCCTATAGGGCAAGAACAGTGAGCTTGCTGAGAACAAAAGAACTGTGCTTCCTACACACACGGGCCATATCTAGTTCAACTCTGCTAAGGAACCTGACAAGAACAGTAGCTCCTCTTCAGTCCAATACACTGTACATGCTGGGAACAGACGCCAGTGCTATTTGCCCTGTGTATGACAATGGGAGCATAATAGTGACTCTTCTTACCAGAAAACAACTCTTGCTCCTAGGACCAGAAACTGCATGTGATTCAGCTCCATTTAGAACTGGGAAACAAACGCTAGCTCGCCTGACATGAAACACACTCTGTTTTTTAGAAAAGAGCACTCTTCTACTCTACTGTGTTTCCTATAGGGCCAGAACAGTGAGCTTTCTCAGAACAAAAGAACTGTGCTTCCTACACACACGGGCCATATCTAGTTCAACTCTGCTTTGGAAACTGACGAGAACAGTAGCTCCTCTTCAGTCCAATACACTGTACTTGCTGGGAACAGACGCGAGTGCTATTTGCACTGTGTACAGCAATGGGAGCACAATAGTGACTCTTCTTACCAGAAAACAAGTCTTGCTCGTAGGACCAAAAACTGCATTTGATTCAACTCCATTTAGGACTGGGAAACAAACGCTAGCTAGACTTACAAGAAACACACTCTGCTTTTGAGAAAAGAGCACTCCTCTACTCTACTGTGTTTCCTATAGGGCCAGAACAGTGAGCTTGCTCAGAACAAAAGAACTGTGCTTCCTACACACAAGGGCCATATCTAGTTCAATTCTGCTTATGAAACTGACAAGAACAGTAGATCCTCTCTTCAGTCCAATACACTGTACTTGCTGGGAACAGACGCGAGTGCTATTTGCACTGTGTATGGCAAAGGGAGATCAAAATGGACTCTTCTTACCAGAAAACAACTCTCGCTCGTAGGACCAGAAAGTGCATGTGTATTTCAACTCGATTTAGGACTGGGAAACAAACGCTAGCTCGCCTTACAAGAAACACACTCTGCTTTTGAGAAAAGAGCACTCTTCTACTCTACTGTGTTTTCTATGGGGTCCGAACAGTGAGCTTGCTGAGAACAAAAGAACTGTGCTTTCTACACACACGGGCCATATCTAGTTCAATTCTGGTTAGGAAACTGACAAGAACAGTAGCTCCTCTTCAGTCCAATACACTGTACTTGCTGGGAAGAGAAGCGAGGGCTATTTGCACTATGTATGGCAAAGGGAACGCAATAGTGACTCTTCTTACCAGAAAACAAGTCTTGCTCTTAGGACCAGAAACAGCATGTGTATTTCAACTCCATTTAGGACTGGGAAACAAATGCTAGCTCGTCTTACAAGAAACACACTCTGTTTTTGAGAAAAGAGCACTCTTCTACTCTACTGTGTTTCCTATAGCGCTAGAACAGTGACCTTGCGCAGAACAAAAGAACTGTGCTTCCTACACACACGGGCCATATCTAGTTCAATTCTCCTTAGGAAAATGACAAGAACAGTATCCTCTCTTCAGTCCAATACACTCTACTTCCTGGGAACAGACGGGAGTGCTATTTGCACTGTGTATGGCAATGGGAGCGCAATAGTGACTCTTCCTACCAGAAAACAACTCTTGCTCTTAGGACCAGAAACTGCATGTTATTCAACTCCACTTAGGACTGGGAAACAAACGCTAGCTCGCCTTACAAGAAACACACTCTGCTTTGAGAAAAGGTCACACTTCTACTCTACTGTGTTTCCTATAGGGTCCGAACAGTGAGCTTGCTCAGAACAAAAGAACCGTGCTTCCTACACACACGGGCCATATCTAGTTCAACTCTGCTTAGAAAATTGACAAGAACAGTAGCCTCTCTTCAGTCCAATACACTGTACTTGCTGGGAACAGACGCGAGTGCTATTTGCACTGTGTATGGCAAAGGGAGCGCAAAATGGACTCTTCTTACCAGAAAACAACTCTCGCTCGTAGGACCAGAAACTGCATGTGTATTTCAACTCGATTTAGGCCTGGGAAACAAACGCTAGCTCGCCTTAGAAGAAACACACTCTGCTTTTGACAAAAGAGCACTCTTCTACTCTACTGTGTTTCCTATGGGGTCCAAACAGAGAACTTGCTCAGAACAAAAGAACTGTGCTTCCTACACCCGGGCCATATCTAGTTCAACTCTGCTGAGGAAACTGACAAGAGAAGTAGCTCCTCTTCAGTCCAATACACTGTACTTGCTGGCAACAGATGCCAGTGCTATTTGCACTGTGTATGGCAATGGGAGCACAATAGTGACTTTCCTTACCAGAAAGCAAAAATTGCTCGTAGGACCAAAACCTGCATGTGATTCAACTCCATTTAGGACTGGGAAACAAATGCTAGCTCGCCTTACAAGTAACACACTCTGCTTTTGAGGAAGGAGCACTCTTCTACTCTACTGTGTTTCCTTTAGAGCCAGAACAGTGAGCTTGCTCAGAACAAAAGAACTGTGCTTCCTACACACACGGCCATATCTAGTTCAATTCTCCTTAGGAAACTGACAAGAACAGTAGATCCTCTTCAGTCCAATACAATGTACTTGCTGGGAACAGACGCGAATGCTATTTGCACTGTGTATGACAATGGGAGCGCAATTGTGACTCTTCATACCACAAAACAACTCTTGCTCATAAAACCAGAAACTGCATGTGATTCAACTCCATTTAGGACTGGGAAACAAACGCAAGCTCGCCTTACAAGAAACACACTCTGCTTTTGAGAAAAGAGCACTCTTCTACTCTACTGTGTTTCCTATAGGACCAGAACAGTGAGCTTGCTCAGAACAAAAGAACTGTGCTTCCTACACACATGGCCATATCTAGTTCAACTCTGCTTAGGAAACTGACGAGAACAGTAGATCCTCTTCAGTCCAATACACTGTACTTGGTGTAAACAGACGCCAGTGCTATTTGCACTGTGTACAGCAATGGGAGCACAATAGTGACTCTTCCTACTAGAAAACAACTCCTGCTCATAGGACCAGAAACTGCATGTTATTCAACTCCACTTAGGACTGGGAAACAAACGCTAGCTCGCCTTACAAGAAACACGCTCTGCTTTGAGAAAAGGTCACACTTCTACTCTTCTGTGTTTCCTATAGGGTCCGAACAGTGAACTTGCTCAGAACAAAAGAACCGTGCTTCCTACACACACGGGCCATATCTAGTTCAACTCTGCTTAGGAAACTGACAAGAACTGTAGATCCTCTTCAGTCCAATACACTGTACTTGCTGGGAACAGACGCCGGTGCTATTTGCACTGTGAATGACAAAGGGAGCGCAATAGTGACTCTTCTTACCAAAAACAACTCTTGTTCGTAAGACCAGAAACTGCATGTGATTCAACTCGATTTAGGACTGGGAAACAAACGCTAGCTCGCCTTACAAGAAACATACTCTGCTTTTGAGAAAAGAGCACTCTCTACTCTACTGTGTTTCCTGTAGGGCCAGAACAGTGAGCTTGCTCAGAACAAAAGAACTGTGCTTCCTAGACACGGGCCATATCAAGTTCAATTCTGCATAGGAAACTGACAAGAACAGTAGCTCCTCTTCAGTCCAATACACTGTAAATGCTGGGAACAGACGCGAGTGCTATTTGCACTGTGTATGGCAATGGGAGCGCATTAGTGACTCTTCTTACCAGAAAACAACTCTTGCTCGTAAGACCAAAAACTGCATTTGATTCAACTCCATTGAGGACTGGGAAACAAACCCTAGCTTGCCTTACAAGAAACACACTCTGCTTTTGAGAAAAGAGCACTCTTCTACTCTACTGTGTTTCCTATAGGGCCAGAACATTGAGCTTGCTCAGAACAAAAGAACTGTGCTTCCTACACACACGGGCCATATCTAGTTCAACTCTGCTTAGGAAACTGACAAGAAGAGTAGCTCCTCTTCATTCCAATACACTGTACTTGCTGGGAACAGACGCGAGAGCTATTTGTACTGAGAACAGAAATGGGAGCACAACAGTGACTCTTCTTACCAGAAAACAACTCTTGCTCTTAGGACCAGAAACTGCATGTGATTCAACTCCATTTAGGACTGGGAAACAAACACTAGCTTGCCTTTCTAGAAACACACTCTGCTTTTGAGGAAAGAGCACTCTTCTACTCTACTGTGTTTCCTATAGGGCCAGAACAGTGAGCTTGCTGAGAACAAAAGAACTGTGCTTCCTACACACACGGGCCATATCTAGTTCAACTCTGCTAAGGAACCTGACAAGAACAGTAGCTCCTCTTCAGTCCAATACACTGTACATGCTGGGAACAGACGCCAGTGCTATTTGCCCTGTGTATGACAATGGGAGCATAATAGTGACTCTTCTTACCAGAAAACAACTCTTGCTCTTAGGACCAGAAACTGCATGTGATTCAGCTCCATTTAGGACTGGGAAACAAACGCTAGCTCGCCTGACATGAAACACACTCTGTTTTTTAGAAAAGAGCACTCTTCTACTCTACTGTGTTTCCTATTGGGCCAGAACAGTGAGCTTTCTCAGAACAAAAGAACTGTGCTTCCTACACACGGGCCATATCTAGTTCAACTCTGCTTTGGAAACTGACGAGAACAGTAGCTCCTCTTCAGTCCAATACACTGTACTTGCTTCGAACAGACGCGAGTGCTATTTGCACTGTGTATGGAAATGGAGCGCAATAGTGACTTTCCTTACCAGAAAACAACTCTTGCTCTTAGGACCAGAAACTGCATGTTATTCAACTGCACTTAGGACTGGGAAACAAACGCTAGCTCGTCTTACAAGAAACACGCTCTGCTTTGAGAAAAGGTCACACTTCTACTCTACTGTGTTTCCTATAGGTTCCGAACAGTGAGCTTGCTCAGAACAAAAGAACCGTGCTTCCTACACACACGGGCCATATCTAGTTCAACTCTGCTTAGAAAATTGACAAGAACAGTAGCCTCTCTTCAGTCCAATACACTGTACTTGCTGGGAACAGACGCGAGTGCTACTTGCACTGTGTATGGCAAAGGGAGCGCAAAATGGACTCTTCTTACCAGAAAACAACTCTTGCTCGTAGGACCAGAAACTGCATGTGTATTTCAACTCGATTTAGGCCTGGGAAACAAACGCTAGCTCGTCTTACAAGAAACACACTTTGCTTTTGACAAAAGAGCACTCTTCTACTCTACTGTGTTTCCTATGGGGTCCAAACAGAGAACTTGCTCAGAACAAAGGAACTGTGCTTCCTACACCCGGGCTATATCTAGTTCAACTCTGCTGAGGAAACTGAAAAGAGAAGTAGCTCCTCTTCAGTCCAATACACTGTACTTGCTGGCAACAGATGCCAGTGCTATTTGTACTGTGTATGGCAATGGGAGCGCAATAGTGACTTTCCTTACCAGAAAGCAAAAATTGCTCGTAGGACCAAAACCTGCATGTGATTCAACTCCATTTAGGACTGGGAAACAAATGCTAGCTCGCCTTACAAGTAACACACTCTGCTTTTGAGAAAAAAGCACTCTTCTACTCTACTGTGTTTCCTATGGGGTCCGAACAGTGAGCTTGCTCAGAACAAAAAAAGTGTGCTTCCTACACACACGGCCATATCTAGTTCAAGTCTGCTTAGGAACCTGACAAGAACAGTAGATCCTTTTCAGTCCAATACACTGTACTTGCTGGGAACAGACGCGAGTGCTATTTGCACAGTGTATGGCAATGGGAGCGCAATGTGACTTTCCTTACCAGAAAACAACTCTTGTTCGTATGACCTGAAACTGCATGTGATTCAACTCCATTTAGGAATGGGAAAGAAACGCTAGCTCGCCTTACAAGAAACACACTCTGCTTTTGAGAAAAGAGCACTCTTCTACTCTACTGTGTTTCCTATAGGGCCAGAACAGTGTACTTGCTCAGAACAAAAGAACTGTGCTTCCTACACACACGACCATATCTAGTTCAAGTCTGCTTAGGAACCTGACAAGAACAGTAGATTCTCTTCAGTCCAATACACTGTACATGTTCTGAACCGACGTCAATGCTATTTGCACTGTGTATGACATTGAGAGCACAATAGTGATTCTTCTTACAAGAAAACAAGTATTGCTCGTAGGACCAGAAACTGCATGGGATTCAACCCCATTTAGGACTGGGAAACAAATGCTAGCTCGCCTACAAGAAACACACTCTGCTTTTGAGAAAAGAGCACTCATCTACTCTACTGGGTTTCCTATGGGGTCCGAACAGTGAGCTTGCTCAGAACAAAAGAACTGTGCTTCCTACACACATGGGCCATATCTAATTCAACTTTGCTTAGGTTACTGACAGAACAGTAGCTCCTCTTCAGTCTAATACACTGTACTTGCTGGGAACAGACGCGAGTGCTATTTGTACTCTGTATGGCAATGGGAGCGCAATAGTGACTCTTCTTACAAGAAAACAACTCTTGCTCTTAGGACCACAAACTGCATGTGACTCAACTCCATTTAGGACTGGGAAACAAACGCTAGCTCTGCTCACAAGAAAGACACTCTGCTTTTGAGAAAAGAGCACTCTTCTACTCTACTGTGTTTCCTATAGGGCCAGAACAGTGAGCTTGCTCAGAACATAATAACTGTGCTTCCTAAACACACAGGCCATATCTAGTTCAACTCTGCTTAGGGAACTGAAAAGAACAGCAGCTCCTCTTCAGTCCAATACTCTGTACATGCACGGAACAGATGCCAGTGCTCTTTGCACTGTGTATGGCAATGGGAGCGCAATAGTGACTCTTCTTACCAGAAAAATCTCTTGCTCGTAGGACAAGAAACTGAACGGGTTTCAATTCCATTTCTGACTGGGAAACAAACACTAGCTCGCCTTTCAATAAACACACTCTGCTTTTGAGAAAAGAGCACTCTTCTACTCTACTGTGTTTCCTATGGGGTCCAAACAGTGAGCTTGCTCAGAACAAAAGAACTGTGCTTTCTACACACATGGCCATATCTATTTCAATTCTGCGTAGGAACCTGACAAGAACAGTAGATGCTCTTCAGTCCAATACACTGTACTTCCTGGGATAAGATGCCAGTGCTATTTGCCCTGTGTATGACAATGCGAGCACAATAGTGACTCTTCTTAACAGAAAACAACTCTTGCTCGTAGGACCAGAAACTGCATGGGATTCAACTCCATTTAGGACTGGGAATCAAACGCTAGCTCGCCTTACAAGAAACACACTCTGCTTTTGAGAAAAGAGCAATCTTCTACTCTACTGTGTTTCCTATAAGGCCAGAACAGTGAACTTGCTCAGAACAAAAGAACTGTGCTTCCTACACACGGGCCATAACTAGTTCAACTCTGCTTAGGAAACTGACAAGAACAGTAGCTCCTCTTCAGTCCAATACACTTTACTTGCTGGGAAAAAACGCGAGTGCTATTTGCACTGTGTATGGCAATGAGAGCGCAATAGTGACTTTCCTTAACAGAAAACAACTCTTGCTCCTAGGAAAAAAAACTGCATGTGATTCAACTCCATTTAGGACTGGGAAACAAACGCTAGCTCGCATTACAAGAAACACACTCTGCTTTTGAGAAAAGAGCACTCTTCTACTCTACTGTGTTTCCTATGGGGTCCGAACAGTGAGCTTGCTCAGAACAAAAGAACTGTGCTTCCTACACACACGGCCATATCTAGTTCAATTCTGCTTAGGAACCTGACAAGAACAGTAGATCCTCTTCAGTCCGATACACTGAACTTGCTGGGAAAAGACGCGAGTGCTATTTGCCCTGTGTATGGCAATGGGAGCGCAATAGTGACTTTCCTTACCAGAAAAAATCTCTTGTTCGTAGGACCAGAAACTGCATGTGATTCAACTCCATTTAGGACAAGGGAACAAACCCTAGCTCGCCTTACAAGAAACACACTCTGCTTTTGAGAAAAGAGCACTCTTCTACTCTACTGTGTTTCCTATAGGGCCAGAACAGTGTACTTGCTCAGAACAAAAGAACTGTGCTTAATACACACACGACCATATCTAGTTCAATTCTGCTTAGGAACCTGACAAGAACAGTAGATTCTCTTCAGTCCAATACACTGTACATGTTGGGAACCGACGCCAATGCTATTTGCACTGTGTATGACATTGAGAGCACAATAGTGATTCTTCTTACCAGAAAACAAGTATTGCTCATAGGACCAGAAACTGCATGGGATTCAACTCCATTTAGGACTGGGAAACAAATGCTAGCTCGCCTACAAGAAACACACTCTGCTTTTGAGAAAAGAGCACTCATCTACTCTACTGGGTTTCCTATGGGGTCCGAACAGTGAGCTTGCTCAGAACAAAAGAAATGTGCTTCCTACACACATGGGCCATATCTAATTCAACTTTGCTTAGGTTACTGACAAGAACAGTAGCTCCTCTTCAGTCTAATACACTGTACTTGCTGGGAACGGACACGAGTGCTATTTGTACTCTGTATGGCAATGGGAGCGCAATAGTGACTCTTCTTACCAGAAAACAACTCTTGCTCTTAGGACCACAAACTGCATGTGACTCAACTCCATTTAGGACTGGGAAACAAACGCTAGCTCTGCTCACAAGAAAGACACTCTGCTTTTGAGAAAAGAGCACTCTTCTACTCTACTGTGTTTCCTATATGGCCAGAACAGTGAGCTTGCTCAGAACATACTAACTGTGCTTCCTAAACATACAGGCCATATCTAGTTCAACTCTGCTTAGGAAACTGACAAGAACAGCAGCTCCTCCTCAGTCCAATACTCTGTACATGCACGGAAGAGATGCCAGTGCTATTTGCACTGTGTATGGCAATGGGAGCGCAATAGTGACTCTTCTTACCAGAAAAATCTCTTTGCTCGTAGGACCAGAAACTGAACGGGATTCAATTCCATTTCTGACTGGGAAACAAACGCTAGCTCGCCTTTCAATAAACACACTCTGCTTTTGAGAAAAGAGCACACTTCTACTTTACTGTGTTTCCTATGGGGTCCGAACAGTGAGCTTGCTCAGAACAAAAGAACTGTGCTTTCTACACACATGGCCATATCTATTTCAATTCTGCGTAGGAACCTGACAAGAACAGTAGATCCTCTTCAGTCCAATACACTGTACTTCCTGGGATCAGATGCCAGTGCTATTTGCACTGTGTATGGCAATTGGAGCACAATAGTGACTCGTCTTACCAGAAAACAACTCTTGCTCATAGAACAAAAAACTGCATGTGACTCAACTCCATTTAGGACTGGGAAACAAACTCTAGCTCGCTTTACAAGAAACACACTCTGCTTTTGAGAAAAGAGCACTCTTCTACTCTACTGTGCTTCCTATAGGGCCAGAACAGTGAGCGTGCTCAGAAAAAGAGAACTGTGCTTCCTAAACACATGGGCCATATCTAGTTCAACTCTTCTTAGGAAACTGACAAGAACAGTAGCTCCTCTTCAGTCCAATACACTGTACTTGCTGGGAACAAACGGGAGGGCTATTTGCACTGTGTATGTCAATGGGAGCACAATAGTGACTTTCCTCACCAGAAAACAACACTTGCTCGTAGGACCAGAAACTGCATGTGATTCCACTCCATTTAGGAATGGGAAACAAAAGCTAGCTCGTCTTAAAAGAAACACACTCTACGTTTGAGAAAAAAGCACTCTTCTACTCTACTGTGTTTTCTATGGGGTCTGAACAGTGAGCTTGCTCAGAACAAAAATACTGTGCTTCCTACACACACGGCCATATCTAGTTCAACTCTGCTTAGGAACCTGACAAGAACAGTAGATCCTCTTCAGTCCAATACACTGTACTGGCTGGGAACAGACGCGAGTGCTATTTGCACTGTGTATGGCAATGGGAGCGCAATGTGACTTTCCTTACCAGAAAACAACTCTTGTTCTTAGGACCTGAAACTGCATGTGATTCAACTCCATTTAGGACTAGGAAACAAACGCTAGCTTGCCTTACAAGAAACACACTCTGCTTTTGAGAAAAGAGCACTCTTCTACTCTACTGTGTTTCCTATAGGGCCAGAACAGTGAGCTTGCTCAGAACATAAGAACTGTGCTCCCTACACACACAAGCCATATCTAGTTCAACTCTGCTTAGGAAACTGACAAGAACAGTAGATTCTTCAGTCCCATACACTGTACTTGCTGGGAACAGACGGGAGTGCTATTTGCACTGTGTATGTCAATGGGAGCGCAATAGTGACTTTCCTTACCAGAAAACAACTCTTGCTCGTAGTATCAGAAACTGCATGTGATTCAACTCCATTTAGGACTGGGAAACAAACGCTATCTCGCCTTACAAGAAACACACTCTGCTTTTGAGAAAAGAGCACTCTTCTACTCTACTGTGTTTCCTATAGGGTCTGAACAGTGAGCTTGCTCAGAACAAACGAACTGTGCTTCCTACACACACGGCCATATCTAGTTCAAGTCTGCTTAGGAACCTGACAAGAACAGCAGCTCCTCTTCAGTCCAATACTCTGTACATGCACGGAACAGATGCCAGTGCTATTTGTACTGTGTATGGCAATGGGAGCGCAATAGTGACTCTTCTTACCAGAAAAATCTCTTGCTCGTAGGACCAGAAACTGAACGGGATTCAATTCCATTTCTGACTGGGAAACAAACACTAGCTCGCCTTTCAATAAACACACTCTGCTTTTGAGAAAAGAGCACTCTTCTACTCTACTGTGTTTCCTATGGGGTCCAAACAGTGAGCTTGCTCAGAACAAAAGAACTGTGCTTTCTACACACATGGCCATATCTATTTCAATTCTGCGTAGGAACCTGACAAGAACAGTAGATCCTCTTCAGTCCAATACACTGTACTTCCTCGGATCAGATGCCAGTGCTATTTGCCCTGTGTATGGCAATGGGAGCACAATAGTGACTTTCCTTACCAGAAAACAACTCTTGCTCGTAGGACCAGAAACTGCATGTGATTCCACTCCATTTAGGAATGGGAAACAAACGCTAGCACGCCTTAATAGAAACACACTCTGCTTTTGAGAAAAAAGCACTCTTCTACTCTACTGTGTTTCCTATGGGGTACGAACAGTGAACTTGCTCAGAACAAAAAAAGTGTGCTTCCTACACACACGGCCATATCTAGTTCAAGTCTGCTTAGGAACCTGACAAGAACAGTAGATCCTTTTCAGTCCAATACACTGTACTTGCTGGGAACAGACGCGAGTGCTATTTGCACAGTGTATGGCAATGGGAGCGCAATGTGACTTTCCTTACCAGAAAACAACTCTTGTTCGTAGGACCTGAAACTGCATGTGATTCAACTCCATTTAGGACTGGGAAACAAACGCTAGATCGCATTACAAGAAACACACTCTGCTTTTGAGAAAAGAGCACTCTTCTACTCTACTGTGTTTCCTATGGGGTCCGAACAGTGAGCTTGCTCAGAACAAAAGAACTGTGCTTCCTACACACACGGCCATATCTAGTTCAATTCTGCTTAGGAACCTGACAAGAACAGTAGATCCTCTTCAGTCAGATACACTGTACTTGCTGGGAAAAGACGCGAGTGCTATTTGCCCTGTGTATGGCAATGGGAGCGCAATAGTGACTTTCCTTACCAGAAAAAAGCTCTTGTTCGTAGACCCAGAAACTGCATGTGATTCCACTCCATTTAGGACTAGGGAACAAACGCTAGCTCACCTTACAAGAAACACACTCTGCTTTTGAGAAAAGAGCACTCTTCTACTCTACTGTGTTTCCTATAGGGCCAGAACAGTGTACTCGCTCAGAACAAAAGAACTGTGCTTCCTACACACACGACCATATCTAGTTCAATTCTGCTTAGGAACCTGACAAGAACAGTAGATTCTCTTCAGTCCAATACACTGTACATGTTGGGAACCGACGCCAATGCTATTTGCACTGTGTATGACATTGAGAGCACAATAGTGATTCTTCTTACCAGAAAACAAGTATTGCTCGTAGGAACAGAAACTGCATGGGATTCAACTCCATTTAGGACTGGCAAACAAATGCTAGCTCGCCTACAAGAAACACACTCTGCTTTTGAGAAAAGAGCACTCATCTACTCTACTGGGTTTCCTATGGGGTCCGAACAGTGAGCTTGCTCAGAACAAAAGAACTGTGCTTCCTACACACATGGGCCATATCTAATTCAACTTTGCTTAGGTTACTGACAAGAACAGTAGCTCCTCTTCAGTCTAATACACTGTACTTGCTGGGAACAGACGCGAGTGCTATTTGTACTCTGTATGGCAATGGGAGCGCAATAGTGACTCTTCTTACGAGAAAACAACTCTTGCTCTTAGGACCACAAACTGCATGTGACTCAACTCCATTTAGGACTGGGAAACAAACGCTAGCTCTGCTCACAAGAAAGATACTCTGCTTTTGAGAAAAGAGCACTCTTCTACTCTACTGTGTTTCCTATAGGGCCAGAACAGTGAGCTTGCTCAGAACATAATAACTGTGCTTCCTAAACACACAGGCCATATCTAGTTCAACTCTGCTTAGGAAACTGACAAGAACAGCAGCTCCTCTTCAGTCCAATACTCTGTACATGCACGGAACAGATGCCAGTGCTATTTGTACTGTGTATGGCAATGGGAGCGCAATAGTGACTCTTCTTACCAGAAAAATCTCTTGCTCGTAGGACCAGAAACTGAACGGGATTCAATTCCATTTCTGACTGGGAAACAAACACTAGCTCGCCTTTCAATAAACACACTCTGCTTTTGAGAAAAGAGCACTCTTCTACTCTACTGTGTTCCCTATGGGGTCCAAACAGTGAGCTTACTCAGAACAAAAGAACTGTGCTTTCTACACACATGGCCATATCTATTTCAATTCTGCGTAGGAACCTGACAAGAACAGTAGATCCTCTTCAGTCCAATACACTGTACTTCCTGGGATCAGATGCCAGTGCTATTTGCCCTGTGTATGGCAATGGGAGCACAATAGTGACTTTCCTTACCAGAAAACAACTCTTGCTCGTAGGACCAGAAACTGCATGTGATTCCACTCCATTTAGGAATGGGAAACAAACGCTAGCACGCCTTAAAAGAAACACACTCTGCTTTTGAGAAAAAAGCACTCTTCTACTCTACTGTGTTTCCTATGGGGTCCGAACAGTGAGCTTGCTCAGAACAAAAAAAGTGTGCTTCCTACACACAAGGCCATATCTAGTTCAAGTCTGCTTAGGAACCTGACAAGAACAGTAGATCCTTTTCAGTCCAATACACTGTACTTGCTGGGAACAGACGCGAGTGCTATTTGCACAGTGTATGGCAATGGGAGCGCAATGTGACTTTCCTTACCAGAAAACAACTCTTGTTCGTAGGACCTGAAACTGCATGTGATTCAACTCCATTTAGGAATGGGAAAGAAACGCTAGCTCGCCTTACAAGAAACACACTCTGCTTTTGAGAAAAGAGCACTCTTCTACTCTACTGTGTTTCCTATAGGGCCAGAACAGTGTACTTGCTCAGAACAAAAGAACTGTGCTTCCTACACACACGACCATATCTAGTTCAAGTCTGCTTAGGAACCTGACAAGAACAGTAGATTCTCTTCAGTCCAATACACTGTACATGTTCTGAACCGACGTCAATGCTATTTGCACTGTGTATGACATTGAGAGCACAATAGTGATTCTTCTTACCAGAAAACAAGTATTGCTCGTAGGACCAGAAACTGCATGGGATTCAACTCCATTTAGGACTGGGAATCAAACGCTAGCTCGCCTTACAAGAAACACACTCTGCTTTTGAGAAAAGAGCAATCTTCTACTCTACTGTGTTTCCTATAAGGCCAGAACAGTGAACTTGCTCAGAACAAAAGAACTGTGCTTCCTACACACGGGCCATAACTAGTTCAACTCTGCTTAGGAAACTGACAAGAACAGTAGCTCCTCTTCAGTCCAATACACTTTACTTGCTGGGAAAAAACGCGAGTGCTATTTGCACTGTGTATGGCAATGAGAGCGCAATAGTGACTTTCCTTAACAGAAAACAACTCTTGCTCCTAGGAAAAAAAACTGCATGTGATTCAACTCCATTTAGGACTGGGAAACAAACGCTAGCTCGCATTACAAGAAACACACTCTGCTTTTGAGAAAAGAGCACTCTTCTACTCTACTGTGTTTCCTATGGGGTCCGAACAGTGAGCTTGCTCAGAACAAAAGAACTGTGCTTCCTACACACACGGCCATATCTAGTTCAATTCTGCTTAGGAACCTGACAAGAACAGTAGATCCTCTTCAGTCCGATACACTGAACTTGCTGGGAAAAGACGCGAGTGCTATTTGCCCTGTGTATGGCAATGGGAGCGCAATAGTGACTTTCCTTACCAGAAAAAATCTCTTGTTCGTAGGACCAGAAACTGCATGTGATTCAACTCCATTTAGGACAAGGGAACAAACCCTAGCTCGCCTTACAAGAAACACACTCTGCTTTTGAGAAAAGAGCACTCTTCTACTCTACTGTGTTTCCTATAGGGCCAGAACAGTGTACTTGCTCAGAACAAAAGAACTGTGCTTAATACACACACGACCATATCTAGTTCAATTCTGCTTAGGAACCTGACAAGAACAGTAGATTCTCTTCAGTCCAATACACTGTACATGTTGGGAACCGACGCCAATGCTATTTGCACTGTGTATGACATTGAGAGCACAATAGTGATTCTTCTTACCAGAAAACAAGTATTGCTCATAGGACCAGAAACTGCATGGGATTCAACTCCATTTAGGACTGGGAAACAAATGCTAGCTCGCCTACAAGAAACACACTCTGCTTTTGAGAAAAGAGCACTCATCTACTCTACTGGGTTTCCTATGGGGTCCGAACAGTGAGCTTGCTCAGAACAAAAGAAATGTGCTTCCTACACACATGGGCCATATCTAATTCAACTTTGCTTAGGTTACTGACAAGAACAGTAGCTCCTCTTCAGTCTAATACACTGTACTTGCTGGGAACAGACACGAGTGCTATTTGTACTCTGTATGGCAATGGGAGCGCAATAGTGACTCTTCTTACCAGAAAACAACTCTTGCTCTTAGGACCACAAACTGCATGTGACTCAACTCCATTTAGGACTGGGAAACAAACGCTAGCTCTGCTCACAAGAAAGACACTCTGCTTTTGAGAAAAGAGCACTCTTCTACTCTACTGTGTTTCCTATATGGCCAGAACAGTGAGCTTGCTCAGAACATACTAACTGTGCTTCCTAAACATACAGGCCATATCTAGTTCAACTCTGCTTAGGAAACTGACAAGAACAGCAGCTCCTCCTCAGTCCAATACTCTGTACATGCACGGAAGAGATGCCAGTGCTATTTGCACTGTGTATGGCAATGGGAGCGCAATAGTGACTCTTCTTACCAGAAAAATCTCTTTGCTCGTAGGACCAGAAACTGAACGGGATTCAATTCCATTTCTGACTGGGAAACAAACGCTAGCTCGCCTTTCAATAAACACACTCTGCTTTTGAGAAAAGAGCACACTTCTACTTTACTGTGTTTCCTATGGGGTCCGAACAGTGAGCTTGCTCAGAACAAAAGAACTGTGCTTTCTACACACATGGCCATATCTATTTCAATTCTGCGTAGGAACCTGACAAGAACAGTAGATCCTCTTCAGTCCAATACACTGTACTTCCTGGGATCAGATGCCAGTGCTATTTGCACTGTGTATGGCAATTGGAGCACAATAGTGACTCGTCTTACCAGAAAACAACTCTTGCTCATAGAACAAAAAACTGCATGTGACTCAACTCCATTTAGGACTGGGAAACAAACTCTAGCTCGCTTTACAAGAAACACACTCTGCTTTTGAGAAAAGAGCACTCTTCTACTCTACTGTGCTTCCTATAGGGCCAGAACAGTGAGCGTGCTCAGAAAAAGAGAACTGTGCTTCCTAAACACATGGGCCATATCTAGTTCAACTCTTCTTAGGAAACTGACAAGAACAGTAGCTCCTCTTCAGTCCAATACACTGTACTTGCTGGGAACAAACGGGAGGGCTATTTGCACTGTGTATGTCAATGGGAGCACAATAGTGACTTTCCTCACCAGAAAACAACACTTGCTCGTAGGACCAGAAACTGCATGTGATTCCACTCCATTTAGGAATGGGAAACAAAAGCTAGCTCGTCTTAAAAGAAACACACTCTACGTTTGAGAAAAAAGCACTCTTCTACTCTACTGTGTTTTCTATGGGGTCTGAACAGTGAGCTTGCTCAGAACAAAAATACTGTGCTTCCTACACACACGGCCATATCTAGTTCAACTCTGCTTAGGAACCTGACAAGAACAGTAGATCCTCTTCAGTCCAATACACTGTACTGGCTGGGAACAGACGCGAGTGCTATTTGCACTGTGTATGGCAATGGGAGCGCAATGTGACTTTCCTTACCAGAAAACAACTCTTGTTCTTAGGACCTGAAACTGCATGTGATTCAACTCCATTTAGGACTAGGAAACAAACGCTAGCTTGCCTTACAAGAAACACACTCTGCTTTTGAGAAAAGAGCACTCTTCTACTCTACTGTGTTTCCTATAGGGCCAGAACAGTGAGCTTGCTCAGAACATAAGAACTGTGCTCCCTACACACACAAGCCATATCTAGTTCAACTCTGCTTAGGAAACTGACAAGAACAGTAGATTCTTCAGTCCCATACACTGTACTTGCTGGGAACAGACGGGAGTGCTATTTGCACTGTGTATGTCAATGGGAGCGCAATAGTGACTTTCCTTACCAGAAAACAACTCTTGCTCGTAGTATCAGAAACTGCATGTGATTCAACTCCATTTAGGACTGGGAAACAAACGCTATCTCGCCTTACAAGAAACACACTCTGCTTTTGAGAAAAGAGCACTCTTCTACTCTACTGTGTTTCCTATAGGGTCTGAACAGTGAGCTTGCTCAGAACAAACGAACTGTGCTTCCTACACACACGGCCATATCTAGTTCAAGTCTGCTTAGGAACCTGACAAGAACAGTAGATCCTCTTCAGTCCAATACACTGTACTTGCTGGGAACAGATGCCAGTGCTATTTGTCCTGTGTATGGCAATGGCAGCGCAATAGTGACTATTCTTACCATAAAACAACTCTTGCTCATAGGACCAGAAACTGCATGTGATTCCACTCCATTTAGGACTGAGACACAAACGCTAGCTCACCTTACAAGAAACACACTCTGCTTTAGAGAAAAGAGCACTCTTCTACTCTACTGTGTTTCCTATGGGGTCCAAACAGTGAGCTTGCTCAGAACAAAAGAACTGTGCTTCCCACACACGGGCCATATCTAGTTCAACTCTGCTTAGGAAAGTGACAAGAACAGTAGATCCTCTTCAGTCCAATACACTGTACTTGCTGGGAACAGACGCCAGTGCTATTTGCACTGTGTATGGCAATTGGAGCACAATAGTGACTCGTCTTACCAGAAAACAACTCTTGCTCATAGAAAAAAAAACTGCATGTGACTCAACTCCATTTAGGACTGGGAAACAAACTCTAGCTCGCTTTACAAGAAACACACTCTGCTTTTGAGAAAAGAGCACTCTTCTACTCTACTGTGCTTCCTATAGGGCCAGAACAGTGAGCGTGCTCAGAAAAAAAGAACTGTGCTTCCTAAACACATGGGCCATATCTAGTTCAACTCTTCTTAGGAAACTGACAAGAACAGTAGCTCCTCTTCAGTCCAATACACTGTACTTGCTGGGAACAGACGGGAGGGCTATTTGCACTGTGTATGGAAATTGGAGCACAATAGTGACTCATCTTACCAGAAAACAACTCTTGCTCGTACGACCAGAAACTGCATGTGACTCAACTCAATTTAGGACTGGGAAACAAACTCCAGCTCACCTTACAAGAAACACGCTCTGCTTTTGAGAAAAGAGCACTCTTCTACTCTACTGTGTTTCCTATAGGGCCAGAACAGTGTACTTGCTCAGAACAAAAGAACTGTGCTTCCTACACACACGAACATATCTAGTTCAATTCTGCTTAGGAACCTGACAAGAACAGTAGATTCTCTTCAGTCCAATACACTGTACATGTTGGGAACCGACGCCAATGCTATTTGCACTGTGTATGACATTGAGAGCACAATAGTGATTCTTCTTACCAGAAAACAAGTATTGCTCGTAGGGCCAGAAACTGCATGGGATTCAACTCCATTTAGGACTGGGAAACAAATGCTAGCTCGCCTACAAGAAACACACTCTGCTTTTGAGAAAAGAGCACTCATCTACTCTATTGGGTTTCCTATGGGGTCCGAACAGTGAGCTTGCTCAGAACAAAAGAACTGTGCTTCCTACTCACATGGGCCATATCTAATTCAACTTTGCTTAGGTTACTGACAAGAACAGTAGCTCCTCTTCAGTCTAATACACTGTACTTGCTGGGAACAGACGCGAGTGCTATTTGTACTCTGTATGGCAATGGGAGCGCAATAGTGACTCTTCTTACGAGAAAACAATTCTTGCTCTTAGGACCACAAACTGCATGTGACTCAACTCCATTTAGGACTGGGAAACAAACGCTAGCTCTGCTCACAAGAAAGACACTCTGCTTTTGAAAAAAGAGCACTCTTCTACTCTACTGTGTTTCCTATAGGGCCAGAACAGTGAGCTTGCTCAGAACATAATAACTGTGCTTCCTAAACACACAGGCCATATCTAGTTCAACTCTGCTTAGGAAACTGACAAGAACAGCAGCTCCTCTTCAGTCCAATACTCTGTACATGCACGGAACAGATGCCAGTGCTATTTGCACTGTGTATGGCAATGGGAGCGCAATAGTGACTCTTCTTACCAGAAAAATCTCTTGCTCGTAGGACCAGAAACTGAACGGGATTCAATTCCATTTCTGACTGGGAAACAAACACTAGCTCGCCTTTCAATAAACACACTCTGCTTTTGAGAAAAGAGCACTCTTCTACTCTACTGTGTTTCCTATGGGGTCCAAACAGTGAGCTTGCTCAGAACAAAAGAACTGTGCATTCTACACACATGGCCATATCTATTTCAATTCTGCGTAGGAACCTGACAAGAACAGTAGATCCTCTTCAGTCCAATACACTGTACTTCCTGGGATCAGATGCCAGTGCTATTTGCCCTGTGTATGACAATGGGAGCGCAATAGTTACTCTTCTTACCAGAAAACAACTCTTGCTCGTAGGACCAGAAACTGCATGGGATTCAACTCCATTTAAGACTGGGAATCAAACGCTAGCTCGCCTTACAAGAAACACACTCTGCTTTTGAGAAAAGAGCAATCTTCTACTCTACTGTGTTTCCTATATGGCCAGAACAGTGAACTTGCTCAGAACAAAAGAACTGTGCTTCCTACACACGGGCCATAACTAGTTCAACTCTGCTTAGGAAACTGACAAGAACAGTAGATTCTCTTCAGTCCAATACACTGTACTTGCTGGGAACAGACGGGAGTGCTATTTGCACTGTGTATGGCAATGAGAGCGCAATAGTGACTTTCCTTAACACAAAACAACTCTTGCTCCTAGGAACACAAACTGCATGTGATTCAACTCCATTTAGGACTGGGAAACAAACGCTAGCTTGCATTACAAGAAACACACTCTGCTTTTGAGAAAAGAGCACTCTTCTACTCTACTGTGTTTCCTATGGGGTCCAAACAGTGAGCTTGCTCAGAACAAAAGAACTGTGCTTCCTACACACACGGCCATATCTAGTTCAATTCTGCTTAGGAACCTGACAAAAACAGTAGATCCTCTTCAGTCCGATACACTGTACTTGCTGGGAAAAGACGCGAGTGCTATTTGCCCTGTGTATGGCAATGGGAGCGCAATAGTGACTTTCCTTACCAGAAGAAAACTCTTGTTCGTAGGAGCAGAAATTGCATGTGATTAAACTCCATTTAGGACTAGGGAACAAACGCTAGCTCGCCTTACAAGAAACACACTCTGCTTTTGAGAAAAGAGCACTTTTCTACTCTACTGTGTTTCCTATAGGGCCAGAACAGTGAGCTTGCTCAGAACATAAGAACTGTGCTTCCTACACACACGGGCATTATCTAGTTCAACTCTCCTAAGGAAACTGACAAGAACAGTAGCTCCTCTTCAGTCCGATACACTGTACTTGCTGGGAACAGACGGGAGTGCTATTTGCACTGTGTATGGCAATGTGAGCACAATAGTGACTTTCCTTACCAGAAAACAACTCTTGCTCGTAGGACCTGAAACTGCATGTGATTCAACTCCATTTAGGACTGGGAAACAAACGCTAGCTCGCCTTACAAGAAACACACTCTGCTTTTGGGAAAAGAGCACTCTTCTACTCTACTTTGTTTCCTATGGGGTCCGAACAGTGAGCTTGCTCAGAACAAAAGAACTGTGCTTCCTACACACACGGCCATATCTAGTTCAATTCTGCTTAGGAAACTGACAAGAACAGTAGCTCCTATTCAGTCCAATACACTGTACTTGCTGGGAACAGACACGAGTGCTATTTGCACTGTGTATGGCATTTGGAGCGCAATAGTGACTCTTCTTACCAGAAAACAACTCTTGCTCGTAGGACCAAAAACTGTCTGTGATTCAACTCCATTTAGGACTGGGAAACAAACTCTAGCTCACCTTACAAGAAACACATTCCACTTTTGAGAAAAGTGCACTCTTCTACTCTACTGTGTTTCCTATAGGGCCAGAACAGTTAGCTTGCTCAGAACAAATGAACTGTGCTTCCTAGACACACGGACCATATCTAGTTCAACTCTGCTTAGGAAACTGAGAAGAACAGTAGCTCCTCTTCAGTCCAATACACTGTACTTGCTGGGAACAGACGCATGTGCTATTTGCACTGTGTATGGCAATGGGAGCGCAATAGTGACTTTCCTTACCAGAAAACAACTCTTGCTCGTAGGACCAGAAACTGCATGTGATTCAACTCCATTTAGGACTGAGACACAAACGCTAGCTCACCTTACAAGAAACACACTCTGCTTTAGAGAAAAGAGCACTCTTCTACTCTACTGTGTTTCCTATAGGGCAGAACAGTGAGCTTGCTCAGAACATAATAACTGTGCTTCCTAAACAGAAGGGCCATATCTAGTTCAACTCTGCTTAGGAAACTGACAAGAACAGCAGCTCCTCTTCAGTCCGATACACTGTACTTGCTGAGAACAGACGTGAGTGCTTTTTGCACTGTGTATGGAAATTGGAGCACAATAGTGACTCATCTTACCAGAAAACAAATCTTGCTCGTACGACCAGAAACTGCATGTGACTCAACTCCATTTAGGACTGGGAAACAAACTCTAGCTCACCATACAAGAAACACACTCTGCTTTTGAGAAAAGAGCACTCTTCTACTCTACAGTGTTTCCTATAGGGCCAGAACAGTGAGCTTGCTCAGAACAAATGAACTGTGCTTCCTAGACACACGGGCCATATCTAGTTCAACTCTGCTTAGGAAACTGAGAAGAACAGTAGCTCCTCTTCAGTCCAATACACTGTACTTGCTGGGAACAGACACATGTGCTATTTGCACTGTGTATGGCAATGGGAGCGCAATAGTGACTTTCCTTACCAGAAAACAGCTCCTGCTCGTAGCACCAGAAACTGCATGTGATTCAACTACATTTAGGACTGGGAAACAAACGTTAGCTCACCTTACAAGAAACACACTGCTTTAGAGAAAAGAGCACTCTTCTACTCTACTGTGTTTCCTATGGGGTCCAAACAGTGAGCTTGCTCAGAACAAAAGAACTGTGCTTCCTACACACACGGACCATATCTAGTTCAACTCTTCTTAGGAAACTGACAAGAACAGTAGCTCCTCTTCAGTCCAATACACTGTACTTGCTAGGAAGAGACGGGAGGGCTATTTGCACTGTGTATGGCATTTGGAGCGCAATAGTGACTCTTCTTACCAGAAAACAACTCTTGCTCGTAGGACCAAAAACTGTCTGTGATTCAACTCCATTTAGGACTGGGAAACAAACTCTAGCTCACCTTACAAGAAACAAATTCCACTTTTGAGAAAAGAGCACTCTTCTACTCTACTGTGTTTCCTATAGGGCCAGAACACTTAGCTTGCTCAGAACAAATGAACTGTGCTTCCTAGACACACGGACCATATCTAGTTCAATTCTACTTAGAAACCTGACAAGAACAGTAGATCCTCTTCAGTCCAATACACTGTACTTGCTGGGAACAGATGCCAGTGCTATTTGTCCTGTGTATGGCAATGGCAGCGCAATAGTGACTATTCTTACCATAAAACAACTCTTGCTCATAGGACCAGAAACTGCATGTGATTCCACTCCATTTAGGACTGAGACACAAACGCTAGCTCACCTTACAAGAAACACACTCTGCTTTAGAGAAAAGAGCACTCTTCTACTCTACTGTGTTTCCTATAGGGCAGAACAGCGAGCTTGCTCAGAACATAATAACTGTGCTTCCTAAACACACGGGCCATATCTAGTTCAACTCTGCTTAGGAAACTGACAAGAACAGCAGCTCCTCTTCAGTCCGATACACTGTACTTGCTGAGAACAGACGTGAGTGCTTTTTGCACTGTGTATGGAAATTGGAGCACAATAGTGACTCATCTTACCAGAAAACAAATCTTGCTCGTACGACCAGAAACTGCATGTGACTCAACTCCATTTAGGACTGGGAAACAAACTCTAGCTCACCTTACAAGAAACACACTCTGCTTTTGAGAAAAGAGCACTCTTCTACTCTACAGTGTTTCCTATAGGGCCAGAACAGTGAGCTTGCTCAGAACAAATGAACTGTGCTTCCTAGACACACGGGCCATATCTAGTTCAACTCTGCTTAGGAAACTGAGAAGAACAGTAGCTCCTCTTCAGTCCAATACACTGTACTTGCTGGGAACAGACGCATGTGCTATTTGCACTGTGTATGGCAATGGGAGCGCAATAGTGACTTTCCTTACCAGAAAACAGCTCCTGCTCGTAGCACCAGAAACTGCATGTGATTCAACTACATTTAGGACTGGGAAACAAACGTTAGCTCGCCTTACAAGAAACACACTGCTTTAGAGAAAAGAGCACTCTTCTACTCTACTGTGTTTCCTATGGGGTCCAAACAGTGAGCTTGCTCAGAACAAAAGAACTGTGCTTCCTACACACACGGACCATATCTAGTTCAACTCTTCTTAGGAAACTGACAAGAACAGTAGCTCCTCTTCAGTCCAATACACTGTACTTGCTAGGAAGAGACGGGAGGGCTATTTGCACTGTGTATGGCATTTGGAGCGCAATAGTGACTCTTCTTACCAGAAAACAACTCTTGCTCGTAGGACCAAAAACTGTCTGTGATTCAACTCCATTTAGGACTGGGAAACAAACTCTAGCTCACCTTACAAGAAACAAATTCCACTTTTGAGAAAAGAGCACTCCTACTCTACTGTGTTTCCTATAGGGCCAGAACAGTTAGCTTGCTCAGAACAAATGAACTGTGCTTCCTAGACACACGGACCATATCTAGTTCAACTCTGCTTAGGAAACTGACAAGAACAGTAGCTCCTCTTCAGTCCAATACACTGTACTTGCTGGCAACAGACGCATGTGCTATTTGCACTGTGTATGGCAATGGGAGCGCAATAGTGACTTTCCTTACCAAAAACAACTCTTGCTCGTAGGACCAGAAACTGCATGTGATTCAACTCCATTTAGGACTAGGAAACAAACGCTAGCTTGCCTTACAAGAAACACACTCTGCTTTTGAGAAAAGAGCACTTTTCTACTCTACTGTGTTTCCTATAGGGCAGAACAGTGAGCTTGCTCAGAACATAATAACTGTGCTTCCTAAACAGAAGGGCCATATCTAGTTCAACTCTGCTTAGGAAACTGACAAGAACAGTAGCTCCTCTTCAGTCCGATACACTGTACTTGCTGAGAACAGACGTGAGTGCTATTTGCACTGTGTATGGAAATTGGAGCACAATAGTGACTCCTCTTACCAGAAAACAACTCTTGCTCGTACGACCAGAAACTGCATGTGACTCAACTCCATTTAGGACTGGGAAACAAACTCTAGCTCACCTTACAAGAAACACACTCTGCTTTTGAGAAAAGAGCACTCTTCTACTCTACTGTGTTTCCTATAGGGCCAGAACAGTGAGCTTGCTCAGAACAAAGGAACTGTGCTTCCTAGACACACGGGCCATATCTAGTTCAACTCTGCTTAGGAAACTGAGAAGAACAGTAGCTCCTCTTCAGTCCAAAACACTGTACTTGCTGGGAACAGACGGATGTGCTATTTGCACTGTGTATGGCAATGGGAGCACAATAGTGACTCGTCTTACCAGAAAACAACTCTTGCTCGTAGGACCAGAAACTGCATGTGATTCCACTCCATTTAGGAATGGGAAACAAACGCTAGCATGCCTTAAAAGAAACACGCTCTGCTTTTGAGAAAAAAGCACTCTTCTACTCTACTGTGTTTCCTATGGGGTCTGAACAGTGAGCTTGCTCAGAACAAAAAAGTGTGCTTCCTACACACACGGATATATCTAGTTCAAGTCTGCTTAGGAACCTGACAAGAACAGTAGATCCTTTTCAGTCCAATACACTGTACTTGCTGGGAACAGACGCGAGTGCTATTTGCACAGTGTATGGCAATGGGAGCGCAATGTGACTTTCCTTACCAGAGAACAACTCTTGTTCGTAGGACCTGAAACTGCATGTGATTCAACTCCATTTAGGACTGGGAAAGAAACGCTAGCTAGCCTTACAAGAAACACACTCTGCTTTTGAGAAAAGCGCACTCTTCTACTCTACTGTATTTCCTATAGGGCCAGAACAGTGTACTTGCTCAGAACAAAAGAACTGTGCTTCCTACACACACGACCATATCTAGTTCAATTCTGCTTAGGAACCTGACAAGAACAGTAGATTCTCTTCAGTCCAATACACTGTACATGTTGGGAACCGACGCCAATGCTATTTGCACTGTGTATGACATTGGGAGCACAATAGTGATTCTTCTTACCAGAAAACAAGTATTGCTCGTAGGACCAGAAACTGCATGGGATTCAACTCCATTTAGGACTGGGAAACAAATGCTAGCTCGCCTACAAGAAACACACTCTGCTTTTGAGAAAAGAGCACTCATCTACTCTACTGGGTTTCCTATGGGGTCCGAACAGTGAGCTTGCTCAGAACAAAAGAAATGTGCTTCCTACACACATGGGCCATATCTAATTCAACTTTGCTTAGGTTACTGACAAGAACAGTAGCTCCTCTTCAGTCTAATACACTGTACTTGCTGGGAACAGACGCGAGTGCTATTTGCCCTCTGTATGGCAATGGGAGCGCAATAGTGACTCTTCTTACCAGAAAACAACTCTTGCTCTTAGGACCACAAACTGCATGTGACTCAACTCCATTTAGGACTGGGAAACTAACGCTAGCTCTGCTCACAAGAAAGACACTCTGCTTTTGAGAAAAGAGCACTCTTCTACTCTACTGTGTTTCCTGTAGGGCCAGAACAGTGAGCTTGCTCAGAACATAATAACTGTGCTTCCTAAACACAGAGGCCATATCTAGTTCAACTCTGCTTAGGAAACTGACAAGAACAGCAGCTCCTCTTCAGTCCAATACTCTGTACATGCACGGAACAGATGCCAGTGCTATTTGCACTGTGTATGGCAATGGGAGCGCAATAGTGACTCTTCTTACCAGAAAAATCTCTTGCTCGTAGGACCAGAAACTGAACGGGATTCAATTCCATTTCTGACTGGGAAACAAACACTAGCTCGCCTTTCAATAAACACACTCTGCTTTTGAGAAAAGAGCACTATTCTACTCTACTGTGTTTCCTATGGGGTCCAAACAGTGAGCGTGCTCAGAACGAAAGAACTGTGCTTTCTACACACATGGCCATATCTATTTCAATTCTGCGTAGGAACCTGACAAGAACAGTAGATCCTTTTCAGTCCAATACACTGTACTTCCTGGGATCAGATGCCAGTGCTATTTGCCCTGTGTATGACAATGGGAGCGCAATAGTGACTCTTCTTACCAGAAAACAACTCTTGCTCGTAGGACCAGAAACTGCATGGGATTCAACTCCATTTAGGACTGGGAATCAAACGCTAGCTCGCCTTACAAGAAACACACTCTGCTTTTGAGAAAAGAGCAATCTTCTACTCTACTGTGTTTCCTATAAGGCCAGAACAGTGAACTTGCTCAGAACAAAAGAACTGTGCTTCCTACACACGGGCCATAACTAGTTCAACTCTGCTTAGGAAACTGACAAGAACAGTAGCTCCTCTTCAGTCCGATACACTGTACTTGCTGGGAAGAGACGCGAGTGCTATTTGCACTGTGTATGGCAATGAGAGCGCAATACTGACTTTCCTTAACAGAAAACAACTCTTGCTCGTAGGACCAGAAACTGCATGTGATTCAACTCCATTTAGGACTGGGAAACAAACGCTAGCTCGCCTTACAAGAAACACACTCTGCTTTTGGGAAAAGAGCACTCTTCTACTCTACTGTGCTTCCTATAGGGCCAGAACAGTGAGCATGCTCAGAAAAAAAGAACTGTGCTTCCTACACACACGGCCATATCTAGTTCAAGTCTACTTAGGAACCTGACAAGAACAGTAGATCCTCTTCAGTCCAATACACTGTACTTGCTTGGAACAGACACGAGTGCTATTTGCACTGTGTATGGCATTTGGAGCGCAATAGTGACACTTCTTACCAGAAAACAACTCTTGCTCGTAGGACCAAAAACTGTCTGTGATTCAACTCCATTTAGGACTGGGAAACAAACTCTAGCTCACCTTACAAGAAACACATTCCACTTTTGAGAAAAGAGCACTCTTCTACTCTACTGTGTTTCCTATAGGGCCAGAACAGTTAGCTTGCTCAGAACAAATGAACTGTGCTTCCTAGACACACAGACCATATCTAGTTCAACTCTGCTTAGGAAACTGAGAAGAACAGTAGATCCTATTCAGTCCAATACACTGTACTTGCTGGGAACAGACGCGAGTGCTATTTACACTGTGTAAGGCAATTAGAGCGCAATAGTGACTTTCCTTACCAGAAAACAACTCTTGCTCGTAGGACCACAAACTGCATGGGATTCAACGCCATTTAGGCCTGGGAAACAAATGCTAGCTCGCCTTACAAGAAACACACTCTGCTTTAGAAAAAGAGCACTCTTCTACTCTACTGTGTTTCCTACAGGTCCAGAGCAGTGAGCTTGCTCAGAACAAAAGAACTGTGCTTCCCACACACGGGCCATATCTAGTTCAACTCTGCTTAGGAAAGTGACAAGAACAGTAGATCCTCTTCAGTCCAATACACTGTACTTGCTGGGAACAGACGCCAGTGCTATTTGCACTGTGTATGGAAATTGGAGCACAATAGAGACTCGTCTTACCAGAAAACAACTCTTGCTCATAGAACAAAAAACTGCATGTGACTCAACTCCATTTAGGACTGGGAAACAAACTCTAGCTCGCTTTACAAGAAACACACTCTGCTTTTGAGAAAAGAGCACTCTTCTACTCTACTGTGCTTCCTATAGGGCCAGAACAGTGAGCATGCTCAGAAAAAAAGAACTGTGCTTCCTACACACACGGCCATATCTAGTTCAAGTCTACTTAGGAACCTGACAAGAACAGTAGATCCTCTTCAGTCCAATACACTGTACTTGCTGGGAACAGACACGAGTGCTATTTGCACTGTGTATGGCATTTGGAGCGCAATAGTGACACTTCTTACCAGAAAACAACTCTTGCTCGTAGGACCAAAAACTGTCTGTGATTCAACTCCATTTAGGACTGGGAAACAAACTCTAGCTCACCTTACAAGAAACACATTCCACTTTTGAGAAAAGAGCACTCTTCTACTCTACTGTGTTTACTATAGGGCCAGAACAGTTAGCTTGCTCAGAACAAAGGAACTGTGCTTCCTAGACACACGGGCCATATCTAGTTCAACTCTGCTTAGGAAACTGAGAAGAACAGTAGGTCCTCTTCAGTCCAATACACTGTACTTGCTGGGAACAGACGCATGTGCTATTTGCACTGTGTATGGCAATGGGAGCGCAATAGTGACTTTCCTTACCAGAAAACAACTCTTGCTCGTAGGACCAGAAACTGCATGTGATTCAACTCCATTTAGGACTGGGAAACAAACGCTAGCTCGCCTTACAAGAAACACACTGCTTTAGAGAAAAGAGCACTCTTCTACTCTACTGTGTTTCCTATGGGGCCAGAACAGTGAGCTTGCTCAGAACATAAGAATTGTGCTTCCTACACACAAGGACCATATGTAGTTCAACTCTGCTTAGGAAACTGACAAGAACAGTAGCTCCTATTCAGTCCAATACACTGTACTTGCTGGGAAAAGACACGAGTGCTATTTGCACTGTGTATGGCAATGGGAGCGCAATAGTGACTCTCCTTACCAGAAAACAACTCTTGTTCGTAGGACCAGAAACTGCATGTGATTCAACTCCATTTAGGACTAGGAAACAAACGCTAGCTCGCCTTACAAGAAACACACTCTGCTTTTGAGAAAAGAGCACTTTTCTACTCTACTGTGTTTCCTATAGGGCAGAACAGTGAGCTTGCTCAGAACATAATAACTGTGCTTCCTAAACACACGGGCCATATCTAGTTCAACTCTGCTTAGGAAACTGACAAGAACAGCAGCTCCTCTTCAGTCCGATACACTGTACTTGCTGAGAACAGAAGTGAGTGCTATTTACAGTGTGTATGGAAATTGGAGCACAATAGTGACTCATCTTACCAGGAAACAACTCTTGCTCGTACGACCAGAAACTGCATGTGACTCAACTCAATTTAGGACTGGGAAACAAACTCCAGCTCACCTTACAAGAAACACGCTCTGCTTTTGAGAAAAGAGCACTCTTCTACTCTACTGTGTTTCCTATAGGGCCAGAACAGTGTACTTGCTCAGAACAAAAGAACTGTGCTTCCTACACACACGACCATATCTAGTTCAAGTCTGCTTAGGAACCTGACAAGAACAGTAGATTCTCTTCAGTCCAATACACTGTACATGTTCTGAACCGACGTCAATGCTATTTGCACTGTGTATGACATTGAGAGCACAATAGTGATTCTTCTTACCAGAAAACAAGTATTGCTCGTAGGACCAGAAACTGCATGGGATTCAACCCCATTTAGGACTGGGAAACAAATGCTAGCTCGCCTACAAGAAACACACTCTGCTTTTGAGAAAAGAGCACTCATCTACTCTACTGGGTTTCCTATGGGGTCCGAACAGTGAGCTTGCTCAGAACAAAAGAACTGTGCTTCCTACACACATGGGCCATATCTAATTCAACTTTGCTTAGGTTACTGACAGAACAGTAGCTCCTCTTCAGTCTAATACACTGTACTTGCTGGGAACAGACGCGAGTGCTATTTGTACTCTGTATGGCAATGGGAGCGCAATAGTGACTCTTCTTACAAGAAAACAACTCTTGCTCTTAGGACCACAAACTGCATGTGACTCAACTCCATTTAGGACTGGGAAACAAACGCTAGCTCTGCTCACAAGAAAGACACTCTGCTTTTGAGAAAAGAGCACTCTTCTACTCTACTGTGTTTCCTATAGGGCCAGAACAGTGAGCTTGCTCAGAACATAATAACTGTGCTTCCTAAACACACAGGCCATATCTAGTTCAACTCTGCTTAGGGAACTGAAAAGAACAGCAGCTCCTCTTCAGTCCAATACTCTGTACATGCACGGAACAGATGCCAGTGCTCTTTGCACTGTGTATGGCAATGGGAGCGCAATAGTGATTCTTCTTACCAGAAAAATCTCTTGCTCGTAGGACAAGAAACTGAACGGGTTTCAATTCCATTTCTGACTGGGAAACAAACACTAGCTCGCCTTTCAATAAACACACTCTGCTTTTGAGAAAAGAGCACTCTTCTACTCTACTGTGTTTCCTATGGGGTCCAAACAGTGAGCTTGCTCAGAACAAAAGAACTGTGCTTTCTACACACATGGCCATATCTATTTCAATTCTGCGTAGGAACCTGACAAGAACAGTAGATGCTCTTCAGTCCAATACACTGTACTTCCTGGGATAAGATGCCAGTGCTATTTGCCCTGTGTATGACAATGCGAGCACAATAGTGACTCTTCTTAACAGAAAACAACTCTTGCTCGTAGGACCAGAAACTGCATGGGATTCAACTCCATTTAGGACTGGGAATCAAACGCTAGCTCGCCTTACAAGAAACACACTCTGCTTTTGAGAAAAGAGCAATCTTCTACTCTACTGTGTTTCCTATAAGGCCAGAACAGTGAACTTGCTCAGAACAAAAGAACTGTGCTTCCTACACACGGGCCATAACTAGTTCAACTCTGCTTAGGAAACTGACAAGAACAGTAGCTCCTCTTCAGTCCAATACACTTTACTTGCTGGGAAAAAACGCGAGTGCTATTTGCACTGTGTATGGCAATGAGAGCGCAATAGTGACTTTCCTTAACAGAAAACAACTCTTGCTCCTAGGAAAAAAAACTGCATGTGATTCAACTCCATTTAGGACTGGGAAACAAACGCTAGCTCGCATTACAAGAAACACACTCTGCTTTTGAGAAAAGAGCACTCTTCTACTCTACTGTGTTTCCTATGGGGTCCGAACAGTGAGCTTGCTCAGAACAAAAGAACTGTGCTTCCTACACACACGGCCATATCTAGTTCAATTCTGCTTAGGAACCTGACAAGAACAGTAGATCCTCTTCAGTCCGATACACTGAACTTGCTGGGAAAAGACGCGAGTGCTATTTGCCCTGTGTATGGCAATGGGAGCGCAATAGTGACTTTCCTTACCAGAAAAAATCTCTTGTTCGTAGGACCAGAAACTGCATGTGATTCAACTCCATTTAGGACAAGGGAACAAACCCTAGCTCGCCTTACAAGAAACACACTCTGCTTTTGAGAAAAGAGCACTCTTCTACTCTACTGTGTTTCCTATAGGGCCAGAACAGTGTACTTGCTCAGAACAAAAGAACTGTGCTTAATACACACACGACCATATCTAGTTCAATTCTGCTTAGGAACCTGACAAGAACAGTAGATTCTCTTCAGTCCAATACACTGTACATGTTGGGAACCGACGCCAATGCTATTTGCACTGTGTATGACATTGAGAGCACAATAGTGATTCTTCTTACCAGAAAACAAGTATTGCTCATAGGACCAGAAACTGCATGGGATTCAACTCCATTTAGGACTGGGAAACAAATGCTAGCTCGCCTACAAGAAACACACTCTGCTTTTGAGAAAAGAGCACTCATCTACTCTACTGGGTTTCCTATGGGGTCCGAACAGTGAGCTTGCTCAGAACAAAAGAAATGTGCTTCCTACACACATGGGCCATATCTAATTCAACTTTGCTTAGGTTACTGACAAGAACAGTAGCTCCTCTTCAGTCTAATACACTGTACTTGCTGGGAACAGACACGAGTGCTATTTGTACTCTGTATGGCAATGGGAGCGCAATAGTGACTCTTCTTACCAGAAAACAACTCTTGCTCTTAGGACCACAAACTGCATGTGACTCAACTCCATTTAGGACTGGGAAACAAACGCTAGCTCTGCTCACAAGAAAGACACTCTGCTTTTGAAAAAAGAGCACTCTTCTACTCTACTGTGTTTCCTATATGGCCAGAACAGTGAGCTTGCTCAGAACATACTAACTGTGCTTCCTAAACATACAGGCCATATCTAGTTCAACTCTGCTTAGGAAACTGACAAGAACAGCAGCTCCTCCTCAGTCCAATACTCTGTACATGCACGGAAGAGATGCCAGTGCTATTTGCACTGTGTATGGCAATGGGAGCGCAATAGTGACTCTTCTTACCAGAAAAATCTCTTTGCTCGTAGGACCAGAAACTGAACGGGATTCAATTCCATTTCTGACTGGGAAACAAACGCTAGCTCGCCTTTCAATAAACACACTCTGCTTTTGAGAAAAGAGCACACTTCTACTTTACTGTGTTTCCTATGGGGTCCGAACAGTGAGCTTGCTCAGAACAAAAGACTGTGCTTTCTACACACATGGCCATATCTATTTCAATTCTGCGTAGGAACCTGACAAGAACAGTAGATCCTCTTCAGTCCAATACACTGTACTTCCTGGGATCAGATGCCAGTGCTATTTGCACTGTGTATGGCAATTGGAGCACAATAGTGACTCGTCTTACCAGAAAACAACTCTTGCTCATAGAACAAAAAACTGCATGTGACTCAACTCCATTTAGGACTGGGAAACAAACTCTAGCTCGCTTTACAAGAAACACACTCTGCTTTTGAGAAAAGAGCACTCTTCTACTCTACTGTGCTTCCTATAGGGCCAGAACAGTGAGCGTGCTCAGAAAAAGAGAACTGTGCTTCCTAAACACATGGGCCATATCTAGTTCAACTCTTCTTAGGAAACTGACAAGAACAGTAGCTCCTCTTCAGTCCAATACACTGTACTTGCTGGGAACAAACGGGAGGGCTATTTGCACTGTGTATGTCAATGGGAGCACAATAGTGACTTTCCTCACCAGAAAACAACACTTGCTCGTAGGACCAGAAACTGCATGTGATTCCACTCCATTTAGGAATGGGAAACAAAAGCTAGCTCGTCTTAAAAGAAACACACTCTACGTTTGAGAAAAAAGCACTCTTCTACTCTACTGTGTTTTCTATGGGGTCTGAACAGTGAGCTTGCTCAGAACAAAAATACTGTGCTTCCTACACACACGGCCATATCTAGTTCAACTCTGCTTAGGAACCTGACAAGAACAGTAGATCCTCTTCAGTCCAATACACTGTACTGGCTGGGAACAGACGCGAGTGCTATTTGCACTGTGTATGGCAATGGGAGCGCAATGTGACTTTCCTTACCAGAAAACAACTCTTGTTCTTAGGACCTGAAACTGCATGTGATTCAACTCCATTTAGGACTAGGAAACAAACGCTAGCTTGCCTTACAAGAAACACACTCTGCTTTTGAGAAAGAGCACTCTTCTACTCTACTGTGTTTCCTATAGGGCCAGAACAGTGAGCTTGCTCAGAACATAAGAACTGTGCTCCCTACACACACAAGCCATATCTAGTTCAACTCTGCTTAGGAAACTGACAAGAACAGTAGATTCTTCAGTCCCATTACACTGTACTTGCTGGGAACAGACGGGAGTGCTATTTGCACTGTGTATGTCAATGGGAGCGCAATAGTGACTTTCCTTACCAGAAAACAACTCTTGCTCGTAGTATCAGAAACTGCATGTGATTCAACTCCATTTAGGACTGGGAAACAAACGCTATCTCGCCTTACAAGAAACACACTCTGCTTTTGAGAAAAGAGCACTCTTCTACTCTACTGTGTTTCCTATAGGGTCTGAACAGTGAGCTTGCTCAGAACAAACGAACTGTGCTTCCTACACACACGGCCATATCTAGTTCAAGTCTGCTTAGGAACCTGACAAGAACAGTAGATCCTCTTCAGTCCAATACACTGTACTTGCTGGGAACAGATGCCAGTGCTATTTGTCCTGTGTATGGCAATGGCAGCGCAATAGTGACTATTCTTACCATAAAACAACTCTTGCTCATAGGACCAGAAACTGCATGTGATTCCACTCCATTTAGGACTGAGACACAAACGCTAGCTCACCTTACAAGAAACACACTCTGCTTTAGAGAAAAGAGCACTCTTCTACTCTACTGTGTTTCCTATGGGGTCCAAACAGTGAGCTTGCTCAGAACAAAAGAACTGTGCTTCCCACACACGGGCCATATCTAGTTCAACTCTGCTTAGGAAAGTGACAAGAACAGTAGATCCTCTTCAGTCCAATACACTGTACTTGCTGGGAACAGACGCCAGTGCTATTTGCACTGTGTATGGCAATTGGAGCACAATAGTGACTCGTCTTACCAGAAAACAACTCTTGCTCATAGAAAAAAAAACTGCATGTGACTCAACTCCATTTAGGACTGGGAAACAAACTCTAGCTCGCTTTACAAGAAACACACTCTGCTTTTGAGAAAAGAGCACTCTTCTACTCTACTGTGCTTCCTATAGGGCCAGAACAGTGAGCGTGCTCAGAAAAAAAGAACTGTGCTTCCTAAACACATGGGCCATATCTAGTTCAACTCTTCTTAGGAAACTGACAAGAACAGTAGCTCCTCTTCAGTCCAATACACTGTACTTGCTGGGAACAGACGGGAGGGCTATTTGCACTGTGTATGGAAATTGGAGCACAATAGTGACTCATCTTACCAGAAAACAACTCTTGCTCGTACGACCAGAAACTGCATGTGACTCAACTCAATTTAGGACTGGGAAACAAACTCCAGCTCACCTTACAAGAAACACGCTCTGCTTTTGAGAAAAGAGCACTCTTCTACTCTACTGTGTTTCCTATAGGGCCAGAACAGTGTACTTGCTCAGAACAAAAGAACTGTGCTTCCTACACACACGAACATATCTAGTTCAATTCTGCTTAGGAACCTGACAAGAACAGTAGATTCTCTTCAGTCCAATACACTGTACATGTTGGGAACCGACGCCAATGCTATTTGCACTGTGTATGACATTGAGAGCACAATAGTGATTCTTCTTACCAGAAAACAAGTATTGCTCGTAGGGCCAGAAACTGCATGGGATTCAACTCCATTTAGGACTGGGAAACAAATGCTAGCTCGCCTACAAGAAACACACTCTGCTTTTGAGAAAAGAGCACTCATCTACTCTACTGGGTTTCCTATGGGGTCCGAACAGTGAGCTTGCTCAGAACAAAAGAACTGTGCTTCCTACTCACATGGGCCATATCTAATTCAACTTTGCTTAGGTTACTGACAAGAACAGTAGCTCCTCTTCAGTCTAATACACTGTACTTGCTGGGAACAGACGCGAGTGCTATTTGTACTCTGTATGGCAATGGGAGCGCAATAGTGACTCTTCTTACGAGAAAACAATTCTTGCTCTTAGGACCACAAACTGCATGTGACTCAACTCCATTTAGGACTGGGAAACAAACGCTAGCTCTGCTCACAAGAAAGACACTCTGCTTTTGAAAAAAGAGCACTCTTCTACTCTACTGTGTTTCCTATAGGGCCAGAACAGTGAGCTTGCTCAGAACATAATAACTGTGCTTCCTAAACACACAGGCCATATCTAGTTCAACTCTGCTTAGGAAACTGACAAGAACAGCAGCTCCTCTTCAGTCCAATACTCTGTACATGCACGGAACAGATGCCAGTGCTATTTGCACTGTGTATGGCAATGGGAGCGCAATAGTGACTCTTCTTACCAGAAAAATCTCTTGCTCGTAGGACCAGAAACTGAACGGGATTCAATTCCATTTCTGACTGGGAAACAAACACTAGCTCGCCTTTCAATAAACACACTCTGCTTTTGAGAAAAGAGCACTCTTCTACTCTACTGTGTTTCCTATGGGGTCCAAACAGTGAGCTTGCTCAGAACAAAAGAACTGTGCATTCTACACACATGGCCATATCTATTTCAATTCTGCGTAGGAACCTGACAAGAACAGTAGATCCTCTTCAGTCCAATACACTGTACTTCCTGGGATCAGATGCCAGTGCTATTTGCCCTGTGTATGACAATGGGAGCGCAATAGTTACTCTTCTTACCAGAAAACAACTCTTGCTCGTAGGACCAGAAACTGCATGGGATTCAACTCCATTTAAGACTGGGAATCAAACGCTGGCTCGCCTTACAAGAAACACACTCTGCTTTTGAGAAAAGAGCAATCTTCTACTCTACTGTGTTTCCTATATGGCCAGAACAGTGAACTTGCTCAGAACAAAAGAACTGTGCTTCCTACACACGGGCCATAACTAGTTCAACTCTGCTTAGGAAACTGACAAGAACAGTAGATTCTCTTCAGTCCAATACACTGTACTTGCTGGGAACAGACGGGAGTGCTATTTGCACTGTGTATGGCAATGAGAGCGCAATAGTGACTTTCCTTAACACAAAACAACTCTTGCTCCTAGGAACACAAACTGCATGTGATTCAACTCCATTTAGGACTGGGAAACAAACGCTAGCTTGCATTACAAGAAACACACTCTGCTTTTGAGAAAAGAGCACTCTTCTACTCTACTGTGTTTCCTATGGGGTCCAAACAGTGAGCTTGCTCAGAACAAAAGAACTGTGCTTCCTACACACACGGCCATATCTAGTTCAATTCTGCTTAGGAACCTGACAAAAATAGTAGATCCTCTTCAGTCCGATACACTGTACTTGCTGGGAAAAGACGCGAGTGCTATTTGCCCTGTGTATGGCAATGGGAGCGCAATAGTGACTTTCCTTACCAGAAGAAAACTCTTGTTCGTAGGAGCAGAAATTGCATGTGATTAAACTCCATTTAGGACTAGGGAACAAACGCTAGCTCGCCTTACAAGAAACACACTCTGCTTTTGAGAAAAGAGCACTTTTCTACTCTACTGTGTTTCCTATAGGGCCAGAACAGTGAGCTTGCTCAGAACATAAGAACTGTGCTTCCTACACACACGGGCATTATCTAGTTCAACTCTCCTAAGGAAACTGACAAGAACAGTAGCTCCTCTTCAGTCCGATACACTGTACTTGCTGGGAACAGACGGGAGTGCTATTTGCACTGTGTATGGCAATGTGAGCACAATAGTGACTTTCCTTACCAGAAAACAACTCTTGCTCGTAGGACCTGAAACTGCATGTGATTCAACTCCATTTAGGACTGGGAAACAAACGCTAGCTCGCCTTACAAGAAACACACTCTGCTTTTGGGAAAAGAGCACTCTTCTACTCTACTTTGTTTCCTATGGGGTCCGAACAGTGAGCTTGCTCAGAACAAAAGAACTGTGCTTCCTACACACACGGCCATATCTAGTTCAATTCTGCTTAGGAAACTGACAAGAACAGTAGCTCCTATTCAGTCCAATACACTGTACTTGCTGGGAACAGACACGAGTGCTATTTGCACTGTGTATGGCATTTGGAGCGCAATAGTGACTCTTCTTACCAGAAAACAACTCTTGCTCGTAGGACCAAAAACTGTCTGTGATTCAACTCCATTTAGGACTGGGAAACAAACTCTAGCTCACCTTACAAGAAACACATTCCACTTTTGAGAAAAGTGCACTCTTCTACTCTACTGTGTTTCCTATAGGGCCAGAACAGTTAGCTTGCTCAGAACAAATGAACTGTGCTTCCTAGACACACGGACCATATCTAGTTCAACTCTGCTTAGGAAACTGAGAAGAACAGTAGCTCCTCTTCAGTCCAATACACTGTACTTGCTGGGAACAGACGCATGTGCTATTTGCACTGTGTATGGCAATGGGAGCGCAATAGTGACTTTCCTTACCAGAAAACAACTCTTGCTCGTAGGACCAGAAACTGCATGTGATTCAACTCCATTTAGGACTGAGACACAAACGCTAGCTCACCTTACAAGAAACACACTCTGCTTTAGAGAAAAGAGCACTCTTCTACTCTACTGTGTTTCCTATAGGGCAGAACAGTGAGCTTGCTCAGAACATAATAACTGTGCTTCCTAAACAGAAGGGCCATATCTAGTTCAACTCTGCTTAGGAAACTGACAAGAACAGCAGCTCCTCTTCAGTCCGATACACTGTACTTGCTGAGAACAGACGTGAGTGCTTTTTGCACTGTGTATGGAAATTGGAGCACAATAGTGACTCATCTTACCAGAAAACAAATCTTGCTCGTACGACCAGAAACTGCATGTGACTCAACTCCATTTAGGACTGGGAAACAAACTCTAGCTCACCATACAAGAAACACACTCTGCTTTTGAGAAAAGAGCACTCTTCTACTCTACAGTGTTTCCTATAGGGCCAGAAGAGTGAGCTTGCTCAGAACAAATGAACTGTGCTTCCTAGACACACGGGCCATATCTAGTTCAACTCTGCTTAGGAAACTGAGAAGAACAGTAGCTCCTCTTCAGTCCAATACACTGTACTTGCTGGGAACAGACACATGTGCTATTTGCACTGTGTATGGCAATGGGAGCGCAATAGTGACTTTCCTTACCAGAAAACAGCTCCTGCTCGTAGCACCAGAAACTGCATGTGATTCAACTACATTTAGGACTGGGAAACAAACGTTAGCTCGCCTTACAAGAAACACACTGCTTTAGAGAAAAGAGCACTCTTCTACTCTACTGTGTTTCCTATGGGGTCCAAACAGTGAGCTTGCTCAGAACAAAAGAACTGTGCTTCCTACACACACGGACCATATCTAGTTCAACTCTTCTTAGGAAACTGACAAGAACAGTAGCTCCTCTTCAGTCCAATACACTGTACTTGCTAGGAAGAGACGGGAGGGCTATTTGCACTGTGTATGGCATTTGGAGCGCAATAGTGACTCTTCTTACCAGAAAACAACTCTTGCTCGTAGGACCAAAAACTGTCTGTGATTCAACTCCATTTAGGACTGGGAAACAAACTCTACCTCACCTTACAAGAAACAAATTCCACTTTTGAGAAAAGAGCACTCTTCTACTCTACTGTGTTTCCTATAGGGCCAGAACAGTTAGCTTGCTCAGAACAAATGAACTGTGCTTCCTAGACACACGGACCATATCTAGTTCAATTCTACTTAGAAACCTGACAAGAACAGTAGATCCTCTTCAGTCCAATACACTGTACTTGCTGGGAACAGATGCCAGTGCTATTTGTCCTGTGTATGGCAATGGCAGCGCAATAGTGACTATTCTTACCATAAAACAACTCTTGCTCATAGGACCAGAAACTGCATGTGATTCCACTCCATTTAGGACTGAGACACAAACGCTAGCTCACCTTACAAGAAACACACTCTGCTTTAGAGAAAAGAGCACTCTTCTACTCTACTGTGTTTCCTATAGGGCAGAACAGCGAGCTTGCTCAGAACATAATAACTGTGCTTCCTAAACACACGGGCCATATCTAGTTCAACTCTGCTTAGGAAACTGACAAGAACAGCAGCTCCTCTTCAGTCCGATACACTGTACTTGCTGAGAACAGACGTGAGTGCTTTTTGCACTGTGTATGGAAATTGGAGCACAATAGTGACTCATCTTACCAGAAAACAAATCTTGCTCGTACGACCAGAAACTGCATGTGACTCAACTCCATTTAGGACTGGGAAACAAACTCTAGCTCACCTTACAAGAAACACACTCTGCTTTTGAGAAAAGAGCACTCTTCTACTCTACAGTGTTTCCTATAGGGCCAGAACAGTGAGCTTGCTCAGAACAAATGAACTGTGCTTCCTAGACACACGGGCCATATCTAGTTCAACTCTGCTTAGGAAACTGAGAAGAACAGTAGCTCCTCTTCAGTCCAATACACTGTACTTGCTGGGAACAGACGCATGTGCTATTTGCACTGTGTATGGCAATGGGAGCGCAATAGTGACTTTCCTTACCAGAAAACAGCTCCTGCTCGTAGCACCAGAAACTGCATGTGATTCAACTACATTTAGGACTGGGAAACAAACGTTAGCTCGCCTTACAAGAAACACACTGCTTTAGAGAAAAGAGCACTCTTCTACTCTACTGTGTTTCCTATGGGGTCCAAACAGTGAGCTTGCTCAGAACAAAAGAACTGTGCTTCCTACACACACGGACCATATCTAGTTCAACTCTTCTTAGGAAACTGACAAGAACAGTAGCTCCTCTTCAGTCCAATACACTGTACTTGCTAGGAAGAGACGGGAGGGCTATTTGCACTGTGTATGGCATTTGGAGCGCAATAGTGACTCTTCTTACCAGAAAACAACTCTTGCTCGTAGGACCAAAAACTGTCTGTGATTCAACTCCATTTAGGACTGGGAAACAAACTCTAGCTCACCTTACAAGAAACAAATTCCACTTTTGAGAAAAGAGCACTCTTCTACTCTACTGTGTTTCCTATAGGGCCAGAACAGTTAGCTTGCTCAGAACAAATGAACTGTGCTTCCTAGACACACGGACCATATCTAGTTCAACTCTGCTTAGGAAACTGACAAGAACAGTAGCTCCTCTTCAGTCCAATACACTGTACTTGCTGGCAACAGACGCATGTGCTATTTGCACTGTGTATGGCAATGGGAGCGCAATAGTGACTTTCCTTACCAGAAAACAACTCTTGCTCGTAGGACCAGAAACTGCATGTGATTCAACTCCATTTAGGACTAGGAAACAAACGCTAGCTTGCCTTACAAGAAACACACTCTGCTTTTGAGAAAAGAGCACTTTTCTACTCTACTGTGTTTCCTATAGGGCAGAACAGTGAGCTTGCTCAGAACATAATAACTGTGCTTCCTAAACAGAAGGGCCATATCTAGTTCAACTCTGCTTAGGAAACTGACAAGAACAGTAGCTCCTCTTCAGTCCGATACACTGTACTTGCTGAGAACAGACGTGAGTGCTATTTGCACTGTGTATGGAAATTGGAGCACAATAGTGACTCCTCTTACCAGAAAACAACTCTTGCTCGTACGACCAGAAACTGCATGTGACTCAACTCCATTTAGGACTGGGAAACAAACTCTAGCTCACCTTACAAGAAACACACTCTGCTTTTGAGAAAAGAGCACTCTTCTACTCTACTGTGTTTCCTATAGGGCCAGAACAGTGAGCTTGCTCAGAACAAATGAACTGTGCTTCCTAGACACACGGGCCATATCTAGTTCAACTCTGCTTAGGAAACTGAGAAGAACAGTAGCTCCTCTTCAGTCCAAAACACTGTACTTGCTGGGAACAGACGGATGTGCTATTTGCACTGTGTATGGCAATGGGAGCACAATAGTGACTCGTCTTACCAGAAAACAACTCTTGCTCGTAGGACCAGAAACTGCATGTGATTCCACTCCATTTAGGAATGGGAAACAAACGCTAGCACGCCTTAAAAGAAACATGCTCTGCTTTTGAGAAAAAAGCACTCTTCTACTCTACTGTGTTTCCTATGGGGTCTGAACAGTGAGCTTGCTCAGAACAAAAAAGTGTGCTTCCTACACACACGGATATATCTAGTTCAAGTCTGCTTAGGAACCTGACAAGAACAGTAGATCCTTTTCAGTCCAATACACTGTACTTGCTGGGAACAGACGCGAGTGCTATTTGCACAGTGTATGGCAATGGGAGCGCAATGTGACTTTCCTTACCAGAGAACAACTCTTGTTCGTAGGACCTGAAACTGCATGTGATTCAACTCCATTTAGGACTGGGAAAGAAACGCTAGCTAGCCTTACAAGAAACACACTCTGCTTTTGAGAAAAGCGCACTCTTCTACTCTACTGTATTTCCTATAGGGCCAGAACAGTGTACTTGCTCAGAACAAAAGAACTGTGCTTCCTACACACACGACCATATCTAGTTCAATTCTGCTTAGGAACCTGACAAGAACAGTAGATTCTCTTCAGTCCAATACACTGTACATGTTGGGAACCGACGCCAATGCTATTTGCACTGTGTATGACATTGGGAGCACAATAGTGATTCTTCTTACCAGAAAACAAGTATTGCTCGTAGGACCAGAAACTGCATGGGATTCAACTCCATTTAGGACTGGGAAACAAATGCTAGCTCGCCTACAAGAAACACACTCTGCTTTTGAGAAAAGAGCACTCATCTACTCTACTGGGTTTCCTATGGGGTCCGAACAGTGAGCTTGCTCAGAACAAAAGAAATGTGCTTCCTACACACATGGGCCATATCTAATTCAACTTTGCTTAGGTTACTGACAAGAACAGTAGCTCCTCTTCAGTCTAATACACTGTACTTGCTGGGAACAGACGCGAGTGCTATTTGCCCTCTGTATGGCAATGGGAGCGCAATAGTGACTCTTCTTACCAGAAAACAACTCTTGCTCTTAGGACCACAAACTGCATGTGACTCAACTCCATTTAGGACTGGGAAACTAACGCTAGCTCTGCTCACAAGAAAGACACTCTGCTTTTGAGAAAAGAGCACTCTTCTACTCTACTGTGTTTCCTGTAGGGCCAGAACAGTGAGCTTGCTCAGAACATAATAACTGTGCTTCCTAAACACAGAGGCCATATCTAGTTCAACTCTGCTTAGGAAACTGACAAGAACAGCAGCTCCTCTTCAGTCCAATACTCTGTACATGCACGGAACAGATGCCAGTGCTATTTGCACTGTGTATGGCAATGGGAGCGCAATAGTGACTCTTCTTACCAGAAAAATCTCTTGCTCGTAGGACCAGAAACTGAACGGGATTCAATTCCATTTCTGACTGGGAAACAAACACTAGCTCGCCTTTCAATAAACACACTCTGCTTTTGAGAAAAGAGCACTATTCTACTCTACTGTGTTTCCTATGGGGTCCAAACAGTGAGCGTGCTCAGAACGAAAGAACTGTGCTTTCTACACACATGGCCATATCTATTTCAATTCTGCGTAGGAACCTGACAAGAACAGTAGATCCTTTTCAGTCCAATACACTGTACTTCCTGGGATCAGATGCCAGTGCTATTTGCCCTGTGTATGACAATGGGAGCGCAATAGTGACTCTTCTTACCAGAAAACAACTCTTGCTCGTAGGACCAGAAACTGCATGGGATTCAACTCCATTTAGGACTGGGAATCAAACGCTAGCTCGCCTTACAAGAAACACACTCTGCTTTTGAGAAAAGAGCAATCTTCTACTCTACTGTGTTTCCTATAAGGCCAGAACAGTGAACTTGCTCAGAACAAAAGAACTGTGCTTCCTACACACGGGCCATAACTAGTTCAACTCTGCTTAGGAAACTGACAAGAACAGTAGCTCCTCTTCAGTCCGATACACTGTACTTGCTGGGAAGAGACGCGAGTGCTATTTGCACTGTGTATGGCAATGAGAGCGCAATACTGACTTTCCTTAACAGAAAACAACTCTTGCTCGTAGGACCAGAAACTGCATGTGATTCAACTCCATTTAGGACTGGGAAACAAACGCTAGCTCGCCTTACAAGAAACACACTCTGCTTTTGGGAAAAGAGCACTCTTCTACTCTACTGTGCTTCCTATAGGGCCAGAACAGTGAGCATGCTCAGAAAAAAAGAACTGTGCTTCCTACACACACGGCCATATCTAGTTCAAGTCTACTTAGGAACCTGACAAGAACAGTAGATCCTCTTCAGTCCAATACACTGTACTTGCTTGGAACAGACACGAGTGCTATTTGCACTGTGTATGGCATTTGGAGCGCAATAGTGACACTTCTTACCAGAAAACAACTCTTGCTCGTAGGACCAAAAACTGTCTGTGATTCAACTCCATTTAGGACTGGGAAACAAACTCTAGCTCACCTTACAAGAAACACATTCCACTTTTGAGAAAAGAGCACTCTTCTACTCTACTGTGTTTCCTATAGGGCCAGAACAGTTAGCTTGCTCAGAACAAATGAACTGTGCTTCCTAGACACACAGACCATATCTAGTTCAACTCTGCTTAGGAAACTGAGAAGAACAGTAGATCCTATTCAGTCCAATACACTGTACTTGCTGGGAACAGACGCGAGTGCTATTTACACTGTGTAAGGCAATTAGAGCGCAATAGTGACTTTCCTTACCAGAAAACAACTCTTGCTCGTAGGACCACAAACTGCATGGGATTCAACGCCATTTAGGCCTGGGAAACAAATGCTAGCTCGCCTTACAAGAAACACACTCTGCTTTAGAAAAAGAGCACTCTTCTACTCTACTGTGTTTCCTACAGGTCCAGAGCAGTGAGCTTGCTCAGAACAAAAGAACTGTGCTTCCCACACACGGGCCATATCTAGTTCAACTCTGCTTAGGAAAGTGACAAGAACAGTAGATCCTCTTCAGTCCAATACACTGTACTTGCTGGGAACAGACGCCAGTGCTATTTGCACTGTGTATGGAAATTGGAGCACAATAGAGACTCGTCTTACCAGAAAACAACTCTTGCTCATAGAACAAAAAACTGCATGTGACTCAACTCCATTTAGGACTGGGAAACAAACTCTAGCTCGCTTTACAAGAAACACACTCTGCTTTTGAGAAAAGAGCACTCTTCTACTCTACTGTGCTTCCTATAGGGCCAGAACAGTGAGCATGCTCAGAAAAAAAGAACTGTGCTTCCTACACACACGGCCATATCTAGTTCAAGTCTACTTAGGAACCTGACAAGAACAGTAGATCCTCTTCAGTCCAATACACTGTACTTGCTGGGAACAGACACGAGTGCTATTTGCACTGTGTATGGCATTTGGAGCGCAATAGTGACACTTCTTACCAGAAAACAACTCTTGCTCGTAGGACCAAAAACTGTCTGTGATTCAACTCCATTTAGGACTGGGAAACAAACTCTAGCTCACCTTACAAGAAACACATTCCACTTTTGAGAAAAGAGCACTCTTCTACTCTACTGTGTTTACTATAGGGCCAGAACAGTTAGCTTGCTCAGAACAAAGGAACTGTGCTTCCTAGACACACGGGCCATATCTAGTTCAACTCTGCTTAGGAAACTGAGAAGAACAGGAGGTCCTCTTCAGTCCAATACACTGTACTTGCTGGGAACAGACGCATGTGCTATTTGCACTGTGTATGGCAATGGGAGCGCAATAGTGACTTTCCTTACCAGAAAACAACTCTTGCTCGTAGGACCAGAAACTGCATGTGATTCAACTCCATTTAGGACTGGGAAACAAACGCTAGCTCGCCTTACAAGAAACACACTGCTTTAGAGAAAAGAGCACTCTTCTACTCTACTGTGTTTCCTATGGGGCCAGAACAGTGAGCTTGCTCAGAACATAAGAATTGTGCTTCCTACACACGGACCATATCTAGTTCAACTCTTCTTAGGAAACTGACAAGAACAGTAGCTCCTCTTCAGTCCAATACACTGTACTTGCTGGGAAAAGACACGAGTGCTATTTGCACTGTGTATGGCAATGGGAGCGCAATAGTGACTTTCCTCACCAGAAAACAACACTTGCTCGTAGGACCAGAAACTGCATGTGATTCCACTCCATTTAGGAATGGGAAACAAAAGCTAGCTCGACTTAAAAGAAACACACTCTACGTTTGAGAAAAAAGCACTCTTCTACTCTACTGTGTTTTCTATGGGGTCTGAACAGTGAGCTTGCTCAGAACAAAAAAACTGTGCTTCCTACACACATGGCCATATCTAGTTCAACTCTGCTTAGGAACCTGACAAGAACAGTAGATCCTCTTCAGTCCAATACACTGTACTTGCTGGGAACAGACGCGAGTGCTATTTGCACTGTGTATGGCAATGGGAGCGCAATGTGACTTTCCTTACCAGAAAACAACTCTTGTTCTTAGGACCTGAAACTGCATGTGATTCAACTCCATTTAGGACTAGGAAACAAACGCTAGCTTGCCTTACAAGAAACACACTCTGCTTTTGAGAAAAGAGCACTCTTCTACTCTACTGTGTTTCCTATAGGGCCAGAACAGTGAGCTTGCTCAGAACATAAGAACTGTGCTCCCTACACACACAGGCCATATCTAGTTCAACTCTTCTTAGGAAACTGACAAGAACAGTAGCTCCTCTTCAGTCCCATACACTGTACTTGCTGGGAACAGACGGGAGTGCTATTTGCACTGTGTATGACAATGGGAGCGCAACAGTTACTCTTCTTACCAGAAAACAACTCTTGCTCGTAGGACCAGAAACTGCATGGGATTCAACTCCATTTAGGACTGGGAATCAAACGCTAGCTCGCCTTACAAGAAACACACTCTGCTTTTGAGAAAAGAGCACTCTTCTACTCTACTGTGTTTCCTATAGGGTCTGAACAGTGAACTTGCTCAGAACAAACGAACTGTGCTTCCTACACACACGGCCATATCTAGTTCAAGTCTGCTTAGGAACCTGACAAGAACAGTAGATCCTCTTCAGTCCGATACACTGTACTTGCTGGGAACAGATGCCAGTGCTATTTGTCCTGTGTATGGCAATGGCAGCGCAATAGTGACTATTCTTACCATAAAACAACTCTTGCTCATAGGACCAGAAACTGCATGTGATTCCACTCCCTTTAGGACTGAGACACAAACGCTAGCTCACCTTACAAGAAACACACTCTGCTTTAGAGAAAAGAGCACTCTTCTACTCTACTGTGTTTCCTATGGGGTCCAAACAGTGAGCTTGCTCAGAACAAAAGAACTGTGCTTCCTACACACAAGGACCATATGTAGTTCAACTCTGCTTAGGAAACTGACAAGAACAGTAGCTCCTATTCAGTCCAATACACTGTACTTGCTGGGAAAAGACACGAGTGCTATTTGCACTGTGTATGGCAATGGGAGCGCAATAGTGACTCTCCTTACCAGAAAACAACTCTTGTTCGTAGGACCAGAAACTGCATGTGATTCAACTCCATTTAGGACTAGGAAACAAACGCTAGCTCGCCTTACAAGAAACACACTCTGCTTTTGAGAAAAGAGCACTTTTCTACTCTACTGTGTTTCCTATAGGGCAGAACAGTGAGCTTGCTCAGAACATAATAACTGTGCTTCCTAAACACACGGGCCATATCTAGTTCAACTCTGCTTAGGAAACTGACAAGAACAGCAGCTCCTCTTCAGTCCGATACACTGTACTTGCTGAGAACAGAAGTGAGTGCTATTTACAGTGTGTATGGAAATTGGAGCACAATAGTGACTCATCTTACCAGAAAACAACTCTTGCTCGTACGACCAGAAACTGCATGTGACTCAACTCAATTTAGGACTGGGAAACAAACTCCAGCTCACCTTACAAGAAACACGCTCTGCTTTTGAGAAAAGAGCACTCTTCTACTCTACTGTGTTTCCTATAGGGCCAGAACAGTGTACTTGCTCAGAACAAAAGAACTGTGCTTCCTACACACACGAACATATCTAGTTCAATTCTGCTTAGGAACCTGACAAGAACAGTAGATTCTCTTCAGTCCAATACACTGTACATGTTGGGAACCGACGCCAATGCTATTTGCACTGTGTATGACATTGAGAGCACAATAGTGATTCTTCTTACCAGAAAACAAGTATTGCTCGTAGGGCCAGAAACTGCATGGGATTCAACTCCATTTAGGACTGGGAAACAAATGCTAGCTCGCCTACAAGAAACACACTCTGCTTTTGAGAAAAGAGCACTCATCTACTCTACTGGGTTTCCTATGGGGTCCGAACAGTGAGCTTGCTCAGAACAAAAGAACTGTGCTTCCTACTCACATGGGCCATATCTAATTCAACTTTGCTTAGGTTACTGACAAGAACAGTAGCTCCTCTTCAGTCTAATACACTGTACTTGCTGGGAACAGACGCGAGTGCTATTTGTACTCTGTATGGCAATGGGAGCGCAATAGTGACTCTTCTTACGAGAAAACAACTCTTGCTCTTAGGACCACAAACTGCATGTGACTCAACTCCATTTAGGACTGGGAAACAAACGCTAGCTCTGCTCACAAGAAAGACACTCTGCTTTTGAAAAAAGAGCACTCTTCTACTCTACTGTGTTTCCTATAGGGCCAGAACAGTGAGCTTGCTCAGAACATAATAACTGTGCTTCCTAAACACACAGGCCATATCTAGTTCAACTCTGCTTAGGAAACTGACAAGAACAGCAGCTCCTCTTCAGTCCAATACTCTGTACATGCACGGAACAGATGCCAGTGCTATTTGCACTGTGTATGGCAATGGGAGCGCAATAGTGACTCTTCTTACCAGAAAAATCTCTTGCTCGTAGGACCAGAAACTGAACGGGATTCAATTCCATTTCTGACTGGGAAACAAACACTAGCTCGCCTTTCAATAAACACACTCTGCTTTTGAGAAAAGAGCACTCTTCTACTCTACTGTGTTTCCTATGGGGTCCAAACAGTGAGCTTGCTCAGAACAAAAGAACTGTGCATTCTACACACATGGCCATATCTATTTCAATTCTGCATAGGAACCTGACAAGAACAGTAGATCCTCTTCAGTCCAATACACTGTACTTCCTGGGATCAGATGCCAGTGCTATTTGCCCTGTGTATGACAATGGGAGCGCAATAGTTACTCTTCTTACCAGAAAACAACTCTTGCTCGTAGGACCAGAAACTGCATGGGATTCAACTCCATTTAAGACTGGGAATCAAACGCTGGCTCGCCTTACAAGAAACACACTCTGCTTTTGAGAAAAGAGCAATCTTCTACTCTACTGTGTTTCCTATATGGCCAGAACAGTGAACTTGCTCAGAACAAAAGAACTGTGCTTCCTACACACGGGCCATAACTAGTTCAACTCTGCTTAGGAAACTGACAAGAACAGTAGATTCTCTTCAGTCCAATACACTGTACTTGCTGGGAACAGACGGGAGTGCTATTTGCACTGTGTATGGCAATGAGAGCGCAATAGTGACTTTCCTTAACACAAAACAACTCTTGCTCCTAGGAACACAAACTGCATGTGATTCAACTCCATTTAGGACTGGGAAACAAACGCTAGCTTGCATTACAAGAAACACACTCTGCTTTTGAGAAAAGAGCACTCTTCTACTCTACTGTGTTTCCTATGGGGTCCAAACAGTGAGCTTGCTCAGAACAAAAGAACTGTGCTTCCTACACACACGGCCATATCTAGTTCAATTCTGCTTAGGAACCTGACAAAAATAGTAGATCCTCTTCAGTCCGATACACTGTACTTGCTGGGAAAAGACGCGAGTGCTATTTGCCCTGTGTATGGCAATGGGAGCGCAATAGTGACTTTCCTTACCAGAAGAAAACTCTTGTTCGTAGGAGCAGAAATTGCATGTGATTAAACTCCATTTAGGACTAGGGAACAAACGCTAGCTCGCCTTACAAGAAACACACTCTGCTTTTGAGAAAAGAGCACTTTTCTACTCTACTGTGTTTCCTATAGGGCCAGAACAGTGAGCTTGCTCAGAACATAAGAACTGTGCTTCCTACACACACGGGCATTATCTAGTTCAACTCTCCTAAGGAAACTGACAAGAACAGTAGCTCCTCTTCAGTCCGATACACTGTACTTGCTGGGAACAGACGGGAGTGCTATTTGCACTGTGTATGGCAATGTGAGCACAATAGTGACTTTCCTTACCAGAAAAATCTCTTTGCTCGTAGGACCAGAAACTGAACGGGATTCAATTCCATTTCTGACTGGGAAACAAACGCTAGCTCGCCTTTCAATAAACACACTCTGCTTTTGAGAAAAGAGCACACTTCTACTTTACTGTGTTTCCTATGGGGTCCGAACAGTGAGCTTGCTCAGAACAAAAGAACTGTGCTTTCTACACACATGGCCATATCTATTTCAATTCTGCGTAGGAACCTGACAAGAACAGTAGATCCTCTTCAGTCCAATACACTGTACTTCCTGGGATCAGATGCCAGTGCTATTTGCACTGTGTATGGCAATTGGAGCACAATAGTGACTCGTCTTACCAGAAAACAACTCTTGCTCATAGAACAAAAAACTGCATGTGACTCAACTCCATTTAGGACTGGGAAACAAACTCTAGCTCGCTTTACAAGAAACACACTCTGCTTTTGAGAAAAGAGCACTCTTCTACTCTACTGTGCTTCCTATAGGGCCAGAACAGTGAGCGTGCTCAGAAAAAGAGAACTGTGCTTCCTAAACACATGGGCCATATCTAGTTCAACTCTTCTTAGGAAACTGACAAGAACAGTAGCTCCTCTTCAGTCCAATACACTGTACTTGCTGGGAACAAACGGGAGGGCTATTTGCACTGTGTATGTCAATGGGAGCACAATAGTGACTTTCCTCACCAGAAAACAACACTTGCTCGTAGGACCAGAAACTGCATGTGATTCCACTCCATTTAGGAATGGGAAACAAAAGCTAGCTCGTCTTAAAAGAAACACACTCTACGTTTGAGAAAAAAGCACTCTTCTACTCTACTGTGTTTTCTATGGGGTCTGAACAGTGAGCTTGCTCAGAACAAAAATACTGTGCTTCCTACACACACGGCCATATCTAGTTCAACTCTGCTTAGGAACCTGACAAGAACAGTAGATCCTCTTCAGTCCAATACACTGTACTGGCTGGGAACAGACGCGAGTGCTATTTGCACTGTGTATGGCAATGGGAGCGCAATGTGACTTTCCTTACCAGAAAACAACTCTTGTTCTTAGGACCTGAAACTGCATGTGATTCAACTCCATTTAGGACTAGGAAACAAACGCTAGCTTGCCTTACAAGAAACACACTCTGCTTTTGAGAAAAGAGCACTCTTCTACTCTACTGTGTTTCCTATAGGGCCAGAACAGTGAGCTTGCTCAGAACATAAGAACTGTGCTCCCTACACACACAAGCCATATCTAGTTCAACTCTGCTTAGGAAACTGACAAGAACAGTAGATTCTTCAGTCCCATACACTGTACTTGCTGGGAACAGACGGGAGTGCTATTTGCACTGTGTATGTCAATGGGAGCGCAATAGTGACTTTCCTTACCAGAAAACAACTCTTGCTCGTAGTATCAGAAACTGCATGTGATTCAACTCCATTTAGGACTGGGAAACAAACGCTATCTCGCCTTACAAGAAACACACTCTGCTTTTGAGAAAAGAGCACTCTTCTACTCTACTGTGTTTCCTATAGGGTCTGAACAGTGAGCTTGCTCAGAACAAACGAACTGTGCTTCCTACACACACGGCCATATCTAGTTCAAGTCTGCTTAGGAACCTGACAAGAACAGTAGATCCTCTTCAGTCCAATACACTGTACTTGCTGGGAACAGATGCCAGTGCTATTTGTCCTGTGTATGGCAATGGCAGCGCAATAGTGACTATTCTTACCATAAAACAACTCTTGCTCATAGGACCAGAAACTGCATGTGATTCCACTCCATTTAGGACTGAGACACAAACGCTAGCTCACCTTACAAGAAACACACTCTGCTTTAGAGAAAAGAGCACTCTTCTACTCTACTGTGTTTCCTATGGGGTCCAAACAGTGAGCTTGCTCAGAACAAAAGAACTGTGCTTCCCACACACGGGCCATATCTAGTTCAACTCTGCTTAGGAAAGTGACAAGAACAGTAGATCCTCTTCAGTCCAATACACTGTACTTGCTGGGAACAGACGCCAGTGCTATTTGCACTGTGTATGGCAATTGGAGCACAATAGTGACTCGTCTTACCAGAAAACAACTCTTGCTCATAGAAAAAAAAACTGCATGTGACTCAACTCCATTTAGGACTGGGAAACAAACTCTAGCTCGCTTTACAAGAAACACACTCTGCTTTTGAGAAAAGAGCACTCTTCTACTCTACTGTGCTTCCTATAGGGCCAGAACAGTGAGCGTGCTCAGAAAAAAAGAACTGTGCTTCCTAAACACATGGGCCATATCTAGTTCAACTCTTCTTAGGAAACTGACAAGAACAGTAGCTCCTCTTCAGTCCAATACACTGTACTTGCTGGGAACAGACGGGAGGGCTATTTGCACTGTGTATGGAAATTGGAGCACAATAGTGACTCATCTTACCAGAAAACAACTCTTGCTCGTACGACCAGAAACTGCATGTGACTCAACTCAATTTAGGACTGGGAAACAAACTCCAGCTCACCTTACAAGAAACACGCTCTGCTTTTGAGAAAAGAGCACTCTTCTACTCTACTGTGTTTCCTATAGGGCCAGAACAGTGTACTTGCTCAGAACAAAAGAACTGTGCTTCCTACACACACGAACATATCTAGTTCAATTCTGCTTAGGAACCTGACAAGAACAGTAGATTCTCTTCAGTCCAATACACTGTACATGTTGGGAACCGACGCCAATGCTATTTGCACTGTGTATGACATTGAGAGCACAATAGTGATTCTTCTTACCAGAAAACAAGTATTGCTCGTAGGGCCAGAAACTGCATGGGATTCAACTCCATTTAGGACTGGGAAACAAATGCTAGCTCGCCTACAAGAAACACACTCTGCTTTTGAGAAAAGAGCACTCATCTACTCTACTGGGTTTCCTATGGGGTCCGAACAGTGAGCTTGCTCAGAACAAAAGAACTGTGCTTCCTACTCACATGGGCCATATCTAATTCAACTTTGCTTAGGTTACTGACAAGAACAGTAGCTCCTCTTCAGTCTAATACACTGTACTTGCTGGGAACAGACGCGAGTGCTATTTGTACTCTGTATGGCAATGGGAGCGCAATAGTGACTCTTCTTACGAGAAAACAATTCTTGCTCTTAGGACCACAAACTGCATGTGACTCAACTCCATTTAGGACTGGGAAACAAACGCTAGCTCTGCTCACAAGAAAGACACTCTGCTTTTGAAAAAAGAGCACTCTTCTACTCTACTGTGTTTCCTATAGGGCCAGAACAGTGAGCTTGCTCAGAACATAATAACTGTGCTTCCTAAACACACAGGCCATATCTAGTTCAACTCTGCTTAGGAAACTGACAAGAACAGCAGCTCCTCTTCAGTCCAATACTCTGTACATGCACGGAACAGATGCCAGTGCTATTTGCACTGTGTATGGCAATGGGAGCGCAATAGTGACTCTTCTTACCAGAAAAATCTCTTGCTCGTAGGACCAGAAACTGAACGGGATTCAATTCCATTTCTGACTGGGAAACAAACACTAGCTCGCCTTTCAATAAACACACTCTGCTTTTGAGAAAAGAGCACTCTTCTACTCTACTGTGTTTCCTATGGGGTCCAAACAGTGAGCTTGCTCAGAACAAAAGAACTGTGCATTCTACACACATGGCCATATCTATTTCAATTCTGCGTAGGAACCTGACAAGAACAGTAGATCCTCTTCAGTCCAATACACTGTACTTCCTGGGATCAGATGCCAGTGCTATTTGCCCTGTGTATGACAATGGGAGCGCAATAGTTACTCTTCTTACCAGAAAACAACTCTTGCTCGTAGGACCAGAAACTGCATGGGATTCAACTCCATTTAAGACTGGGAATCAAACGCTGGCTCGCCTTACAAGAAACACACTCTGCTTTTGAGAAAAGAGCAATCTTCTACTCTACTGTGTTTCCTATATGGCCAGAACAGTGAACTTGCTCAGAACAAAAGAACTGTGCTTCCTACACACGGGCCATAACTAGTTCAACTCTGCTTAGGAAACTGACAAGAACAGTAGATTCTCTTCAGTCCAATACACTGTACTTGCTGGGAACAGACGGGAGTGCTATTTGCACTGTGTATGGCAATGAGAGCGCAATAGTGACTTTCCTTAACACAAAACAACTCTTGCTCCTAGGAACACAAACTGCATGTGATTCAACTCCATTTAGGACTGGGAAACAAACGCTAGCTTGCATTACAAGAAACACACTCTGCTTTTGAGAAAAGAGCACTCTTCTACTCTACTGTGTTTCCTATGGGGTCCAAACAGTGAGCTTGCTCAGAACAAAAGAACTGTGCTTCCTACACACACGGCCATATCTAGTTCAATTCTGCTTAGGAACCTGACAAAAATAGTAGATCCTCTTCAGTCCGATACACTGTACTTGCTGGGAAAAGACGCGAGTGCTATTTGCCCTGTGTATGGCAATGGGAGCGCAATAGTGACTTTCCTTACCAGAAGAAAACTCTTGTTCGTAGGAGCAGAAATTGCATGTGATTAAACTCCATTTAGGACTAGGGAACAAACGCTAGCTCGCCTTACAAGAAACACACTCTGCTTTTGAGAAAAGAGCACTTTTCTACTCTACTGTGTTTCCTATAGGGCCAGAACAGTGAGCTTGCTCAGAACATAAGAACTGTGCTTCCTACACACACGGGCATTATCTAGTTCAACTCTCCTAAGGAAACTGACAAGAACAGTAGCTCCTCTTCAGTCCGATACACTGTACTTGCTGGGAACAGACGGGAGTGCTATTTGCACTGTGTATGGCAATGTGAGCACAATAGTGACTTTCCTTACCAGAAAACAACTCTTGCTCGTAGGACCTGAAACTGCATGTGATTCAACTCCATTTAGGACTGGGAAACAAACGCTAGCTCGCCTTACAAGAAACACACTCTGCTTTTGGGAAAAGAGCACTCTTCTACTCTACTTTGTTTCCTATGGGGTCCGAACAGTGAGCTTGCTCAGAACAAAAGAACTGTGCTTCCTACACACACGGCCATATCTAGTTCAATTCTGCTTAGGAAACTGACAAGAACAGTAGCTCCTATTCAGTCCAATACACTGTACTTGCTGGGAACAGACACGAGTGCTATTTGCACTGTGTATGGCATTTGGAGCGCAATAGTGACTCTTCTTACCAGAAAACAACTCTTGCTCGTAGGACCAAAAACTGTCTGTGATTCAACTCCATTTAGGACTGGGAAACAAACTCTAGCTCACCTTACAAGAAACACATTCCACTTTTGAGAAAAGTGCACTCTTCTACTCTACTGTGTTTCCTATAGGGCCAGAACAGTTAGCTTGCTCAGAACAAATGAACTGTGCTTCCTAGACACACGGACCATATCTAGTTCAACTCTGCTTAGGAAACTGAGAAGAACAGTAGCTCCTCTTCAGTCCAATACACTGTACTTGCTGGGAACAGACGCATGTGCTATTTGCACTGTGTATGGCAATGGGAGCGCAATAGTGACTCTTCTTACCAGAAAACAACTCTTGCTCGTAGGACCAGAAACTGCATGTGATTCAACTCCATTTAGGACTGAGACACAAACGCTAGCTCACCTTACAAGAAACACACTCTGCTTTAGAGAAAAGAGCACTCTTCTACTCTACTGTGTTTCCTATAGGGCAGAACAGTGAGCTTGCTCAGAACATAATAACTGTGCTTCCTAAACAGAAGGGCCATATCTAGTTCAACTCTGCTTAGGAAACTGACAAGAACAGCAGCTCCTCTTCAGTCCGATACACTGTACTTGCTGAGAACAGACGTGAGTGCTTTTTGCACTGTGTATGGAAATTGGAGCACAATAGTGACTCATCTTACCAGAAAACAAATCTTGCTCGTACGACCAGAAACTGCATGTGACTCAACTCCATTTAGGACTGGGAAACAAACTCTAGCTCACCATACAAGAAACACACTCTGCTTTTGAGAAAAGAGCACTCTTCTACTCTACAGTGTTTCCTATAGGGCCAGAACAGTGAGCTTGCTCAGAACAAATGAACTGTGCTTCCTAGACACACGGGCCATATCTAGTTCAACTCTGCTTAGGAAACTGAGAAGAACAGTAGCTCCTCTTCAGTCCAATACACTGTACTTGCTGGGAACAGACACATGTGCTATTTGCACTGTGTATGGCAATGGGAGCGCAATAGTGACTTTCCTTACCAGAAAACAGCTCCTGCTCGTAGCACCAGAAACTGCATGTGATTCAACTACATTTAGGACTGGGAAACAAACGTTAGCTCGCCTTACAAGAAACACACTGCTTTAGAGAAAAGAGCACTCTTCTACTCTACTGTGTTTCCTATGGGGTCCAAACAGTGAGCTTGCTCAGAACAAAAGAACTGTGCTTCCTACACACACGGACCATATCTAGTTCAACTCTTCTTAGGAAACTGACAAGAACAGTAGCTCCTCTTCAGTCCAATACACTGTACTTGCTAGGAAGAGACGGGAGGGCTATTTGCACTGTGTATGGCATTTGGAGCGCAATAGTGACTCTTCTTACCAGAAAACAACTCTTGCTCGTAGGACCAAAAACTGTCTGTGATTCAACTCCATTTAGGACTGGGAAACAAACTCTACCTCACCTTACAAGAAACAAATTCCACTTTTGAGAAAAGAGCACTCTTCTACTCTACTGTGTTTCCTATAGGGCCAGAACAGTTAGCTTGCTCAGAACAAATGAACTGTGCTTCCTAGACACACGGACCATATCTAGTTCAATTCTACTTAGAAACCTGACAAGAACAGTAGATCCTCTTCAGTCCAATACACTGTACTTGCTGGGAACAGATGCCAGTGCTATTTGTCCTGTGTATGGCAATGGCAGCGCAATAGTGACTATTCTTACCATAAAACAACTCTTGCTCATAGGACCAGAAACTGCATGTGATTCCACTCCATTTAGGACTGAGACACAAACGCTAGCTCACCTTACAAGAAACACACTCTGCTTTAGAGAAAAGAGCACTCTTCTACTCTACTGTGTTTCCTATAGGGCAGAACAGCGAGCTTGCTCAGAACATAATAACTGTGCTTCCTAAACACACGGGCCATATCTAGTTCAACTCTGCTTAGGAAACTGACAAGAACAGCAGCTCCTCTTCAGTCCGATACACTGTACTTGCTGAGAACAGACGTGAGTGCTTTTTGCACTGTGTATGGAAATTGGAGCACAATAGTGACTCATCTTACCAGAAAACAAATCTTGCTCGTACGACCAGAAACTGCATGTGACTCAACTCCATTTAGGACTGGGAAACAAACTCTAGCTCACCTTACAAGAAACACACTCTGCTTTTGAGAAAAGAGCACTCTTCTACTCTACAGTGTTTCCTATAGGGCCAGAACAGTGAGCTTGCTCAGAACAAATGAACTGTGCTTCCTAGACACACGGGCCATATCTAGTTCAACTCTGCTTAGGAAACTGAGAAGAACAGTAGCTCCTCTTCAGTCCAATACACTGTACTTGCTGGGAACAGACGCATGTGCTATTTGCACTGTGTATGGCAATGGGAGCGCAATAGTGACTTTCCTTACCAGAAAACAGCTCCTGCTCGTAGCACCAGAAACTGCATGTGATTCAACTACATTTAGGACTGGGAAACAAACGTTAGCTCGCCTTACAAGAAACACACTGCTTTAGAGAAAAGAGCACTCTTCTACTCTACTGTGTTTCCTATGGGGTCCAAACAGTGAGCTTGCTCAGAACAAAAGAACTGTGCTTCCTACACACACGGACCATATCTAGTTCAACTCTTCTTAGGAAACTGACAAGAACAGTAGCTCCTCTTCAGTCCAATACACTGTACTTGCTAGGAAGAGACGGGAGGGCTATTTGCACTGTGTATGGCATTTGGAGCGCAATAGTGACTCTTCTTACCAGAAAACAACTCTTGCTCGTAGGACCAAAAACTGTCTGTGATTCAACTCCATTTAGGACTGGGAAACAAACTCTAGCTCACCTTACAAGAAACAAATTCCACTTTTGAGAAAAGAGCACTCTTCTACTCTACTGTGTTTCCTATAGGGCCAGAACAGTTAGCTTGCTCAGAACAAATGAACTGTGCTTCCTAGACACACGGACCATATCTAGTTCAACTCTGCTTAGGAAACTGACAAGAACAGTAGCTCCTCTTCAGTCCAATACACTGTACTTGCTGGCAACAGACGCATGTGCTATTTGCACTGTGTATGGCAATGGGAGCGCAATAGTGACTTTCCTTACCAGAAAACAACTCTTGCTCGTAGGACCAGAAACTGCATGTGATTCAACTCCATTTAGGACTAGGAAACAAACGCTAGCTTGCCTTACAAGAAACACACTCTGCTTTTGAGAAAAGAGCACTTTTCTACTCTACTGTGTTTCCTATAGGGCAGAACAGTGAGCTTGCTCAGAACATAATAACTGTGCTTCCTAAACAGAAGGGCCATATCTAGTTCAACTCTGCTTAGGAAACTGACAAGAACAGTAGCTCCTCTTCAGTCCGATACACTGTACTTGCTGAGAACAGACGTGAGTGCTATTTGCACTGTGTATGGAAATTGGAGCACAATAGTGACTCCTCTTACCAGAAAACAACTCTTGCTCGTACGACCAGAAACTGCATGTGACTCAACTCCATTTAGGACTGGGAAACAAACTCTAGCTCACCTTACAAGAAACACACTCTGCTTTTGAGAAAAGAGCACTCTTCTACTCTACTGTGTTTCCTATAGGGCCAGAACAGTGAGCTTGCTCAGAACAAATGAACTGTGCTTCCTAGACACACGGGCCATATCTAGTTCAACTCTGCTTAGGAAACTGAGAAGAACAGTAGCTCCTCTTCAGTCCAAAACACTGTACTTGCTGGGAACAGACGGATGTGCTATTTGCACTGTGTATGGCAATGGGAGCACAATAGTGACTCGTCTTACCAGAAAACAACTCTTGCTCGTAGGACCAGAAACTGCATGTGATTCCACTCCATTTAGGAATGGGAAACAAACGCTAGCACGCCTTAAAAGAAACATGCTCTGCTTTTGAGAAAAAAGCACTCTTCTACTCTACTGTGTTTCCTATGGGGTCTGAACAGTGAGCTTGCTCAGAACAAAAAAGTGTGCTTCCTACACACACGGATATATCTAGTTCAAGTCTGCTTAGGAACCTGACAAGAACAGTAGATCCTTTTCAGTCCAATACACTGTACTTGCTGGGAACAGACGCGAGTGCTATTTGCACAGTGTATGGCAATGGGAGCGCAATGTGACTTTCCTTACCAGAGAACAACTCTTGTTCGTAGGACCTGAAACTGCATGTGATTCAACTCCATTTAGGACTGGGAAAGAAACGCTAGCTAGCCTTACAAGAAACACACTCTGCTTTTGAGAAAAGCGCACTCTTCTACTCTACTGTATTTCCTATAGGGCCAGAACAGTGTACTTGCTCAGAACAAAAGAACTGTGCTTCCTACACACACGACCATATCTAGTTCAATTCTGCTTAGGAACCTGACAAGAACAGTAGATTCTCTTCAGTCCAATACACTGTACATGTTGGGAACCGACGCCAATGCTATTTGCACTGTGTATGACATTGGGAGCACAATAGTGATTCTTCTTACCAGAAAACAAGTATTGCTCGTAGGACCAGAAACTGCATGGGATTCAACTCCATTTAGGACTGGGAAAACAAATGCTAGCTCGCCTACAAGAAACACACTCTGCTTTTGAGAAAAGAGCACTCATCTACTCTACTGGGTTTCCTATGGGGTCCGAACAGTGAGCTTGCTCAGAACAAAAGAAATGTGCTTCCTACACACATGGGCCATATCTAATTCAACTTTGCTTAGGTTACTGACAAGAACAGTAGCTCCTCTTCAGTCTAATACACTGTACTTGCTGGGAACAGACGCGAGTGCTATTTGCCCTCTGTATGGCAATGGGAGCGCAATAGTGACTCTTCTTACCAGAAAACAACTCTTGCTCTTAGGACCACAAACTGCATGTGACTCAACTCCATTTAGGACTGGGAAACTAACGCTAGCTCTGCTCACAAGAAAGACACTCTGCTTTTGAGAAAAGAGCACTCTTCTACTCTACTGTGTTTCCTGTAGGGCCAGAACAGTGAGCTTGCTCAGAACATAATAACTGTGCTTCCTAAACACAGAGGCCATATCTAGTTCAACTCTGCTTAGGAAACTGACAAGAACAGCAGCTCCTCTTCAGTCCAATACTCTGTACATGCACGGAACAGATGCCAGTGCTATTTGCACTGTGTATGGCAATGGGAGCGCAATAGTGACTCTTCTTACCAGAAAAATCTCTTGCTCGTAGGACCAGAAACTGAACGGGATTCAATTCCATTTCTGACTGGGAAACAAACACTAGCTCGCCTTTCAATAAACACACTCTGCTTTTGAGAAAAGAGCACTATTCTACTCTACTGTGTTTCCTATGGGGTCCAAACAGTGAGCGTGCTCAGAACGAAAGAACTGTGCTTTCTACACACATGGCCATATCTATTTCAATTCTGCGTAGGAACCTGACAAGAACAGTAGATCCTTTTCAGTCCAATACACTGTACTTCCTGGGATCAGATGCCAGTGCTATTTGCCCTGTGTATGACAATGGGAGCGCAATAGTGACTCTTCTTACCAGAAAACAACTCTTGCTCGTAGGACCAGAAACTGCATGGGATTCAACTCCATTTAGGACTGGGAATCAAACGCTAGCTCGCCTTACAAGAAACACACTCTGCTTTTGAGAAAAGAGCAATCTTCTACTCTACTGTGTTTCCTATAAGGCCAGAACAGTGAACTTGCTCAGAACAAAAGAACTGTGCTTCCTACACACGGGCCATAACTAGTTCAACTCTGCTTAGGAAACTGACAAGAACAGTAGCTCCTCTTCAGTCCGATACACTGTACTTGCTGGGAAGAGACGCGAGTGCTATTTGCACTGTGTATGGCAATGAGAGCGCAATACTGACTTTCCTTAACAGAAAACAACTCTTGCTCGTAGGACCAGAAACTGCATGTGATTCAACTCCATTTAGGACTGGGAAACAAACGCTAGCTCGCCTTACAAGAAACACACTCTGCTTTTGGGAAAAGAGCACTCTTCTACTCTACTGTGCTTCCTATAGGGCCAGAACAGTGAGCATGCTCAGAAAAAAAGAACTGTGCTTCCTACACACACGGCCATATCTAGTTCAAGTCTACTTAGGAACCTGACAAGAACAGTAGATCCTCTTCAGTCCAATACACTGTACTTGCTTGGAACAGACACGAGTGCTATTTGCACTGTGTATGGCATTTGGAGCGCAATAGTGACACTTCTTACCAGAAAACAACTCTTGCTCGTAGGACCAAAAACTGTCTGTGATTCAACTCCATTTAGGACTGGGAAACAAACTCTAGCTCACCTTACAAGAAACACATTCCACTTTTGAGAAAAGAGCACTCTTCTACTCTACTGTGTTTCCTATAGGGCCAGAACAGTTAGCTTGCTCAGAACAAATGAACTGTGCTTCCTAGACACACAGACCATATCTAGTTCAACTCTGCTTAGGAAACTGAGAAGAACAGTAGATCCTATTCAGTCCAATACACTGTACTTGCTGGGAACAGACGCGAGTGCTATTTACACTGTGTAAGGCAATTAGAGCGCAATAGTGACTTTCCTTACCAGAAAACAACTCTTGCTCGTAGGACCACAAACTGCATGGGATTCAACGCCATTTAGGCCTGGGAAACAAATGCTAGCTCGCCTTACAAGAAACACACTCTGCTTTAGAAAAAGAGCACTCTTCTACTCTACTGTGTTTCCTACAGGTCCAGAGCAGTGAGCTTGCTCAGAACAAAAGAACTGTGCTTCCCACACACGGGCCATATCTAGTTCAACTCTGCTTAGGAAAGTGACAAGAACAGTAGATCCTCTTCAGTCCAATACACTGTACTTGCTGGGAACAGACGCCAGTGCTATTTGCACTGTGTATGGAAATTGGAGCACAATAGAGACTCGTCTTACCAGAAAACAACTCTTGCTCATAGAACAAAAAACTGCATGTGACTCAACTCCATTTAGGACTGGGAAACAAACTCTAGCTCGCTTTACAAGAAACACACTCTGCTTTTGAGAAAAGAGCACTCTTCTACTCTACTGTGCTTCCTATAGGGCCAGAACAGTGAGCATGCTCAGAAAAAAAGAACTGTGCTTCCTACACACACGGCCATATCTAGTTCAAGTCTACTTAGGAACCTGACAAGAACAGTAGATCCTCTTCAGTCCAATACACTGTACTTGCTGGGAACAGACACGAGTGCTATTTGCACTGTGTATGGCATTTGGAGCGCAATAGTGACACTTCTTACCAGAAAACAACTCTTGCTCGTAGGACCAAAAACTGTCTGTGATTCAACTCCATTTAGGACTGGGAAACAAACTCTAGCTCACCTTACAAGAAACACATTCCACTTTTGAGAAAAGAGCACTCTTCTACTCTACTGTGTTTACTATAGGGCCAGAACAGTTAGCTTGCTCAGAACAAAGGAACTGTGCTTCCTAGACACACGGGCCATATCTAGTTCAACTCTGCTTAGGAAACTGAGAAGAACAGGAGGTCCTCTTCAGTCCAATACACTGTACTTGCTGGGAACAGACGCATGTGCTATTTGCACTGTGTATGGCAATGGGAGCGCAATAGTGACTTTCCTTACCAGAAAACAACTCTTGCTCGTAGGACCAGAAACTGCATGTGATTCAACTCCATTTAGGACTGGGAAACAAACGCTAGCTCGCCTTACAAGAAACACACTGCTTTAGAGAAAAGAGCACTCTTCTACTCTACTGTGTTTCCTATGGGGCCAGAACAGTGAGCTTGCTCAGAACATAAGAATTGTGCTTCCTACACACGGACCATATCTAGTTCAACTCTTCTTAGGAAACTGACAAGAACAGTAGCTCCTCTTCAGTCCAATACACTGTACTTGCTGGGAAAAGACACGAGTGCTATTTGCACTGTGTATGGCAATGGGAGCGCAATAGTGACTTTCCTCACCAGAAAACAACACTTGCTCGTAGGACCAGAAACTGCATGTGATTCCACTCCATTTAGGAATGGGAAACAAAAGCTAGCTCGACTTAAAAGAAACACACTCTACGTTTGAGAAAAAAGCACTCTTCTACTCTACTGTGTTTTCTATGGGGTCTGAACAGTGAGCTTGCTCAGAACAAAAAAACTGTGCTTCCTACACACATGGCCATATCTAGTTCAACTCTGCTTAGGAACCTGACAAGAACAGTAGATCCTCTTCAGTCCAATACACTGTACTTGCTGGGAACAGACGCGAGTGCTATTTGCACTGTGTATGGCAATGGGAGCGCAATGTGACTTTCCTTACCAGAAAACAACTCTTGTTCTTAGGACCTGAAACTGCATGTGATTCAACTCCATTTAGGACTAGGAAACAAACGCTAGCTTGCCTTACAAGAAACACACTCTGCTTTTGAGAAAAGAGCACTCTTCTACTCTACTGTGTTTCCTATAGGGCCAGAACAGTGAGCTTGCTCAGAACATAAGAACTGTGCTCCCTACACACACAGGCCATATCTAGTTCAACTCTTCTTAGGAAACTGACAAGAACAGTAGCTCCTCTTCAGTCCCATACACTGTACTTGCTGGGAACAGACGGGAGTGCTATTTGCACTGTGTATGACAATGGGAGCGCAACAGTTACTCTTCTTACCAGAAAACAACTCTTGCTCGTAGGACCAGAAACTGCATGGGATTCAACTCCATTTAGGACTGGGAATCAAACGCTAGCTCGCCTTACAAGAAACACACTCTGCTTTTGAGAAAAGAGCACTCTTCTACTCTACTGTGTTTCCTATAGGGTCTGAACAGTGAACTTGCTCAGAACAAACGAACTGTGCTTCCTACACACACGGCCATATCTAGTTCAAGTCTGCTTAGGAACCTGACAAGAACAGTAGATCCTCTTCAGTCCGATACACTGTACTTGCTGGGAACAGATGCCAGTGCTATTTGTCCTGTGTATGGCAATGGCAGCGCAATAGTGACTATTCTTACCATAAAACAACTCTTGCTCATAGGACCAGAAACTGCATGTGATTCCACTCCCTTTAGGACTGAGACACAAACGCTAGCTCACCTTACAAGAAACACACTCTGCTTTAGAGAAAAGAGCACTCTTCTACTCTACTGTGTTTCCTATGGGGTCCAAACAGTGAGCTTGCTCAGAACAAAAGAACTGTGCTTCCTACACACAAGGACCATATGTAGTTCAACTCTGCTTAGGAAACTGACAAGAACAGTAGCTCCTATTCAGTCCAATACACTGTACTTGCTGGGAAAAGACACGAGTGCTATTTGCACTGTGTATGGCAATGGGAGCGCAATAGTGACTCTCCTTACCAGAAAACAACTCTTGTTCGTAGGACCAGAAACTGCATGTGATTCAACTCCATTTAGGACTAGGAAACAAACGCTAGCTCGCCTTACAAGAAACACACTCTGCTTTTGAGAAAAGAGCACTTTTCTACTCTACTGTGTTTCCTATAGGGCAGAACAGTGAGCTTGCTCAGAACATAATAACTGTGCTTCCTAAACACACGGGCCATATCTAGTTCAACTCTGCTTAGGAAACTGACAAGAACAGCAGCTCCTCTTCAGTCCGATACACTGTACTTGCTGAGAACAGAAGTGAGTGCTATTTACAGTGTGTATGGAAATTGGAGCACAATAGTGACTCATCTTACCAGAAAACAACTCTTGCTCGTACGACCAGAAACTGCATGTGACTCAACTCAATTTAGGACTGGGAAACAAACTCCAGCTCACCTTACAAGAAACACGCTCTGCTTTTGAGAAAAGAGCACTCTTCTACTCTACTGTGTTTCCTATAGGGCCAGAACAGTGTACTTGCTCAGAACAAAAGAACTGTGCTTCCTACACACACGAACATATCTAGTTCAATTCTGCTTAGGAACCTGACAAGAACAGTAGATTCTCTTCAGTCCAATACACTGTACATGTTGGGAACCGACGCCAATGCTATTTGCACTGTGTATGACATTGAGAGCACAATAGTGATTCTTCTTACCAGAAAACAAGTATTGCTCGTAGGGCCAGAAACTGCATGGGATTCAACTCCATTTAGGACTGGGAAACAAATGCTAGCTCGCCTACAAGAAACACACTCTGCTTTTGAGAAAAGAGCACTCATCTACTCTACTGGGTTTCCTATGGGGTCCGAACAGTGAGCTTGCTCAGAACAAAAGAACTGTGCTTCCTACTCACATGGGCCATATCTAATTCAACTTTGCTTAGGTTACTGACAAGAACAGTAGCTCCTCTTCAGTCTAATACACTGTACTTGCTGGGAACAGACGCGAGTGCTATTTGTACTCTGTATGGCAATGGGAGCGCAATAGTGACTCTTCTTACGAGAAAACAACTCTTGCTCTTAGGACCACAAACTGCATGTGACTCAACTCCATTTAGGACTGGGAAACAAACGCTAGCTCTGCTCACAAGAAAGACACTCTGCTTTTGAAAAAAGAGCACTCTTCTACTCTACTGTGTTTCCTATAGGGCCAGAACAGTGAGCTTGCTCAGAACATAATAACTGTGCTTCCTAAACACACAGGCCATATCTAGTTCAACTCTGCTTAGGAAACTGACAAGAACAGCAGCTCCTCTTCAGTCCAATACTCTGTACATGCACGGAACAGATGCCAGTGCTATTTGCACTGTGTATGGCAATGGGAGCGCAATAGTGACTCTTCTTACCAGAAAAATCTCTTGCTCGTAGGACCAGAAACTGAACGGGATTCAATTCCATTTCTGACTGGGAAACAAACACTAGCTCGCCTTTCAATAAACACACTCTGCTTTTGAGAAAAGAGCACTCTTCTACTCTACTGTGTTTCCTATGGGGTCCAAACAGTGAGCTTGCTCAGAACAAAAGAACTGTGCATTCTACACACATGGCCATATCTATTTCAATTCTGCATAGGAACCTGACAAGAACAGTAGATCCTCTTCAGTCCAATACACTGTACTTCCTGGGATCAGATGCCAGTGCTATTTGCCCTGTGTATGACAATGGGAGCGCAATAGTTACTCTTCTTACCAGAAAACAACTCTTGCTCGTAGGACCAGAAACTGCATGGGATTCAACTCCATTTAAGACTGGGAATCAAACGCTGGCTCGCCTTACAAGAAACACACTCTGCTTTTGAGAAAAGAGCAATCTTCTACTCTACTGTGTTTCCTATATGGCCAGAACAGTGAACTTGCTCAGAACAAAAGAACTGTGCTTCCTACACACGGGCCATAACTAGTTCAACTCTGCTTAGGAAACTGACAAGAACAGTAGATTCTCTTCAGTCCAATACACTGTACTTGCTGGGAACAGACGGGAGTGCTATTTGCACTGTGTATGGCAATGAGAGCGCAATAGTGACTTTCCTTAACACAAAACAACTCTTGCTCCTAGGAACACAAACTGCATGTGATTCAACTCCATTTAGGACTGGGAAACAAACGCTAGCTTGCATTACAAGAAACACACTCTGCTTTTGAGAAAAGAGCACTCTTCTACTCTACTGTGTTTCCTATGGGGTCCAAACAGTGAGCTTGCTCAGAACAAAAGAACTGTGCTTCCTACACACACGGCCATATCTAGTTCAATTCTGCTTAGGAACCTGACAAAAATAGTAGATCCTCTTCAGTCCGATACACTGTACTTGCTGGGAAAAGACGCGAGTGCTATTTGCCCTGTGTATGGCAATGGGAGCGCAATAGTGACTTTCCTTACCAGAAGAAAACTCTTGTTCGTAGGAGCAGAAATTGCATGTGATTAAACTCCATTTAGGACTAGGGAACAAACGCTAGCTCGCCTTACAAGAAACACACTCTGCTTTTGAGAAAAGAGCACTTTTCTACTCTACTGTGTTTCCTATAGGGCCAGAACAGTGAGCTTGCTCAGAACATAAGAACTGTGCTTCCTACACACACGGGCATTATCTAGTTCAACTCTCCTAAGGAAACTGACAAGAACAGTAGCTCCTCTTCAGTCCGATACACTGTACTTGCTGGGAACAGACGGGAGTGCTATTTGCACTGTGTATGGCAATGTGAGCACAATAGTGACTTTCCTTACCAGAAAACAACTCTTGCTCGTAGGACCTGAAACTGCATGTGATTCAACTCCATTTAGGACTGGGAAACAAACGCTAGCTCGCCTTACAAGAAACACACTCTGCTTTTGGGAAAAGAGCACTCTTCTACTCTACTTTGTTTCCTATGGGGTCCGAACAGTGAGCTTGCTCAGAACAAAAGAACTGTGCTTCCTACACACACGGCCATATCTAGTTCAATTCTGCTTAGGAAACTGACAAGAACAGTAGCTCCTATTCAGTCCAATACACTGTACTTGCTGGGAACAGACACGAGTGCTATTTGCACTGTGTATGGCATTTGGAGCGCAATAGTGACTCTTCTTACCAGAAAACAACTCTTGCTCGTAGGACCAAAAACTGTCTGTGATTCAACTCCATTTAGGACTGGGAAACAAACTCTAGCTCACCTTACAAGAAACACATTCCACTTTTGAGAAAAGTGCACTCTTCTACTCTACTGTGTTTCCTATAGGGCCAGAACAGTTAGCTTGCTCAGAACAAATGAACTGTGCTTCCTAGACACACGGACCATATCTAGTTCAACTCTGCTTAGGAAACTGAGAAGAACAGTAGCTCCACTTCAGTCCAATACACTGTACTTGCTGGGAACAGACGCATGTGCTATTTGCACTGTGTATGGCAATGGGAGCGCAATAGTGACTCTTCTTACCAGAAAACAACTCTTGCTCGTAGGACCAGAAACTGCATGTGATTCAACTCCATTTAGGACTGAGACACAAACGCTAGCTCACCTTACAAGAAACACACTCTGCTTTAGAGAAAAGAGCACTCTTCTACTCTACTGTGTTTCCTATAGGGCAGAACAGTGAGCTTGCTCAGAACATAATAACTGTGCTTCCTAAACAGAAGGGCCATATCTAGTTCAACTCTGCTTAG